>NC_058403.1:66499193-66733603 GCF_002201575.2 Neomonachus schauinslandi | reverse complement strand
GGTCCGGCACGGTCTTTGCACGGTCCGGCACGGTCCGCACGGTCTCGGCACGGTCCACACGGTCTCGACACGGTCCGGCACGGTCCGGCACAGTCTTGGCACGGTCTCGGCTGAGAGTGGCGGGAGCCCACTGCAGCTGCTAGAGGGGTAGCCCAGGAGCCCGGGCCGCCGGGCGGAGAGGCTGGGTCTCAGTGCAGCCCACGTGTCCTCATCCCACAAACACGTGGACACACATACGTGTACATGCACACGCTGCACATGGCTGTGTGCACACACACACGTGCCTGCAGCTCTCAGGAAAATGCAGACCTTGCCTGTTGGTCCCCGGCCCCTGTGTCCCCTTTCTCTTCCACTTCCCAGCTCTTGGGGGCTAGCCACCCCACTGACGACTGGGTGTCACCTTGAGGAATAGGGCTTTTAGTTCAGCATCCTGATCGTGAAACCTGCTTCCCAGAGGGTGGCCTGAGCCAGGGGAAAGCACTGGGGTGGCTCACAGCTTCTGTGGCAGGAGCCTTGCTCCCCGATCTTGGCCTTCGTTTCAGAATGATGGTACAGCTGGACAGTGAAGAGCAGAGACTGTTACCTGTGGAGAAAAACAATTAAACCTTCAATGACAAGTCATATTATTATTGTACTACAATAATATATCAGTAGAGTCAGAAAAGCCTTATTGTCAGCGAGGCCCTTCAGCCAGCGGGTCAGACATGGGCAGTTTTCTCTGCATGTGTGCAGTTAAGAGGGGAGACTTGGCCTCCTGGCAATCCTCATCCCAGTCCCAGAGTCCCCACCCCTTATTAGGGCCTTTCTGTTGGGCCTGGGTACAGGGGGGCCAAGTCAGCCCTCTAGCGGTGCCCCCTGGTGGTCAGCTTGGGTCTGCGCCTCTTGCTCCCCAGGAACGCCCAGGAAAGTGCAAACCCTGAGGATGAAGTGGACGAATTTCTGGGCCGTGCCATTGACGCCAGGAGCATCGACAGGCTGCGGTCTGAGCATGTCCGCAAGTTCCTCTTGACCTTCAGGGAGCCTGACTTAGAGAAGAAGGTACGGCCCCCTGGGTGGGAAGGAGGCCCTGGGCAGGACCAGAACCAGAGGGAGGAGGACAGGGCAACAGGCGGCTCCCTGCCTGTGGCCATCACCACAGAAAGTGCCCTTTCTTGTTAGTGTCGCCTGCTCCAATGCCACACTATTCAGGAGATGGAGATTTTAGGGAGGCTTTTCACGGTCAGAAGGGATAAGTCTTAACTTCCTCATGCCTCAGTTTCCTTATCTGGAAAATGGGGTTCCTTACCATTCCTTCTTCAGAGGGTCATAGTGAGGGTTAAGCAAGTCCATATGTGTAAAACACATAAAACAGTATCTGCCACATAGATGTTCAGTGATGTTAGTTGCTATCGATTTTATTTTTATTGTTGTTACCATTATGAACATCGTCACCAGTGGACCTCCCAGCTGCCTTTGGCACACTGGCGAAAAGTCGGGACAGTCGAGATCTCTCTGTCCCATCTCCTGACGTTGTGACTGAGAGGCTGGGCAACTTGCTGTAGGCCACCAGTGAAGTCGTGACAGAGCCAGACCCGACCTCCGTCCTGTGAGGCAAACTCGTTGACCAGTGAGAAAGGGACCTGAGCCGAGAGTGCCCTCTCTGGTGACTTGGTGCCAGTGCGGCCTCTGTGGGTGACGCTGCTTGGCGTCGCAGGAGGAACTGGGGGCTGGGAGATGAGCTCCGTGATTTGGGGCTGGGGCGAGCCTCCTGTCCACCCTGAGCCCCAGCCCGGGCTCCTCTGTGAAGTAGCAGTTACATAGGTTCTGTTTCCGGGGCTTTGTGAGGATGCAGGACAACTCGGACCGGTCGCGTGTCCTAGCGGGTAGATGGTGCTCCGTGATTTGAGCCAGGATCATTATGAATGACTCTTGTAGTGACCCGACCTGCAGAAAGTGTCTGGTTTGACACATTTCAGCTGCCGTCCCCACAGGCACCACGTTAGGGTGCTTTGAACTGGTTTTCTTGAGCACGAAGGCTAGTGCTGGTTCTTCCAGGTGTTGGGAGTGGGCTGCCCGCATGTGTCTGGGGTGGAGCGCGGCTGGAGCACACAGGGCCCCTCTCACCCCGTGCCCTCCTCTCAGTACTCCAAGCAGGTGGATGACCGATTCGGTGCCTACGTGGCATGTGCCTCGCTTGTCTTCCTCTTCATCTGCTTTGTCCAGATCACCATCGTGCCCCAGTGAGTACCGTCCCTCTGGCTGTGGGGCTCCAGGGGTGGGAACGGAGGTCATGGAGCAAGCAGAGGCAGGGGTCGGACTTGCTCAGACAAGGAGAGGCTTCCCCATGTGTCCTCGGTGGGACTGGGAAGCCACGAGTCTGAGTCCCCTGTGACAGGGCGGGAAACCTCCCTGGGCCTGCCTTGCTGCATGAGAGACTCAGCACTTTATCATCTCGCCCCATTGTCACCCACACAGTGGTTGCCCTTAAATCACCTGAAGTATTCACCAGGTTTGCTTCCGTGTGACCTTCGGTTCTTGCAAAACCATTAACACATCTTCAAAAGATAAAGGTTTTCTGCTACTCTGGGTATTTCAAAGAATGGATTTCTGGTTCTAAAGGCTTTTCTCAGAGATATTCCTGAACGCTTCCAAGGACTGGCCGCGTCCCTGAGAGAGGCCTGTGGCTTCCGAGGGGACCACTCTGAAGTGGGCAGTGGGCTTCCAGAAATGAAGTGTTAGGTAGATAGTCAGAGTCACATGTAGACAAGGAAGATAATTGCTTGTGTTATCTTTGTTATGTTTGTGTGTGTGTATATACATTTGTATGTGCACGTGTGCATGTATCTACACATTTGTGACTTTATTATGCAATATTGCAAACACACAGAAAAGCAAAGTAATTAATATAATCAGCACCCATCCCCTAGATGTAACTGTTGTTGATGTTTTACTATTGTTTCATCTATTTTTTTCTGATTATTTAAATTTTATTTTATTTTATTTTTTAAAGATTTTATTTATTTATTTGACAGAGAAAGACACAGCAAGAGAGGGAACACAAGCAGGAGGAGTGGGAGAGGGAGAAGCAGGCTTCCTGCTGAGCAGGGAGCCCGATGTGGGGCTCGATCCCAGGACCCTGGGATCACGACCTGAGCCAAAGGCAGACGCTTAATGACTGAGCCACCCAGGCGTCCCTGATTATTTAAATTTTAGATGAAAGGACATTTTCCCCCAAAAGCCCTCAATATATATCTATTTTCAGGGCATTTTCCTTCTTAACCACAATGCTTTATATACCAAACAAAATTAACACCAATTCTCTGCAATCATGTAACACCAAATCCATGTTCACATTTCCAGAATTGTCTCCAAATGTCTCCTACTTTTAGTTTATTCATAGCCAGGATTTACTCAAGATCCACTGGTTGTGTTTGGTTATGTCTCCTAAGTCCAACTGAATCTAGTAGAGTCCCCTCACCCCGACACCTTCTACTTTTCATTTTGAAGTAATTGTGGACTTAAAGAAAAGTTACAGAAATACCAGAGAGAGTCTCTGTACAGCCTTCATCTAGTTTTCCCTAATGTTGACACTTAGGTAACTGCAGTACGAGGGTCAATGGCACGAGATTAACCCTGGAATGGCACTATTACCTAACTGACTGTAATCTATTTCCATCAGCGTTGCCCCTAATGGCCTTTTTGTGTCCCAGGGGCCAGGCTAGGATCCCGCATTGCGTTTAGCTGTTCTTTCTCCTCAGTGTGATCTAATCTGTGATGCTTCCTCAGCCTTTATTTGTCTTTTGTGGCCTTGGAGCTTCTGATGAGTGCTGGCCAATTAATTTGTAGAATGTCTCCATTTGGGTTTGTCTGATGTGTACTCACAGGTTGAGGTTATGCAGTTTTGACAAGAATCCCACAGAAGTGATGTGTCCTTCTTAGTGCATGTTATCGGGAGGTACGTGATGCCTACCTGTCGTAGTACTCAGTGCCTTTTATTTTTGATGACACATTGTTGCAGAGATGGTCCTGACATTTGTGTCCGCTGTGACTCTGTAGGATACCACAGACACCAGCCCTCTGGTTGTGCAGCTAATCCCCATTGCCCCCCACGCTGAGGTGGTGCAGAGCTGGTGGGACTGTGGGTCCTTATTGACACAGGACCCCATTTTTTTCTATATGGAAATGGAGCTACAGGTATAAATAAGCGACCTAGCCTTTCTGTCCCCTTGCTGCTCTTGACAGTCTGGTTAGCCTGGGTGCCTCTAACCCTGCCTCCGTGCCACTTGCCTTTCTGTTTCTGCAGCATGGCTGGTGGGCTGGGTTTCCCTTGGTCCCTGCTCGGCCTGCAGTGGCTCCCTTCCCCCTGGCCACAGCTCCAAGCTGCTAAGGCATTGACGGAAGTCTTTCTCCAGCAGTCCTCTCTCTACGGAAGCATTCAAAGCTACTTTAAAGGTCTTTCTTTCCCTCTGAAGAGAGTTCTCTACCCTTGTTCTGCTTGTTTAAAGCATCTAAGTGCTGGCTTCTGGGGGTGCCTGGAACAAAGACGCCCTTTGAACGCCTCTCTAGAGGTATTCCCCTGCCTTGTCAAGCCCTCTGCTTGCCTTTAACCTGCTAACGACGCCTGACATCTCCAGGCCACTCTCACTCCCCGGAAGGGAAAAGGGATTTCTGTGACCTCCTGATATGATGGGGTGTACCTTAGGCCAGTCCCGGCCCCAGGAGGGCCAGTGGGAGGCTCCAGATGGAAAGTCACTGGCAGCTCTTTTGTCTGAGGATTCTGGCCCTTGGTGAACGTTAAGATCACCTGTGATCTGCCCCTGGCAGCAGGGACAGGGGGAGTTCCTTGCATTTTCGTGTTGAACTGGCAAGTTGAGTAGGACTTGTCGTGGGGCCTGGCAGGGTACAGGGTTTAGGGACTCTGCCTCCAAAGGGACGCATCTCTGCTGTTTCTCAGAGTGTCTGCTTGGGCTGCTGACAAATGCGTTTTAGAAATGATGGCCCTTTATCCCGTTTTCAGCCTTCACAGTTCCTCACCTAGCCGTGAGTAACTGCTGGGAGGGAATAACGAGGTGACTTTTAAAATAGGTCCTTCCAAGCTAAATGAAGTGAGTCTGTGGATAGCTAAGAATTAGGCAAAACATTGAGCAGGTGACACTCACTTCTCAGTTCAGCCCCTTGCGGGTTTCTGCTCCATGCCGGGAGATGGCAAGGACAGGAGCCGGACCACCATGGAGGGGCTCCTGAATCAGTTCACAAGGCTGTGTAAGCCCCCTTCTCAGTGAGGGGCTAGGAGAGACTGGACAGTGGGTTCAGGGGAAATGGAGCAACCTCTCTTTCCTTCCAGAGGCTTTCAGAGCCCCAGAATTCCCCACCTCCTCTCTTTTTCCAGCTCCGTGTTCATGTTGAGTTTCTACCTGACCTGTTTCCTGCTGCTGACGTTGGTGGTATTTGTGTCCGTGATCTATTCCTGCGTGAAGGTGAGTCTAGCTCGCACCTGAGCCCCCTGTCGCCTTCTTCCTTCCCTTCCCAGACCACGGATAGGAGCTCCTCCCAGAGCCTGATGGGATCGGGGTGCATGATGCTGGGGTACCACCCTTGATTGGCATCGGCAGCAAGCTAGACTGCAGGGAGTGCTTTGTCAGTGGAGACTTGGTGGTATCGGCTATTGTAATCTGCCTTTGCAAATCTTTGCAATGAGAAGATCGTGTCACTGCCTCTCCTGTCTGTCCCCTTGGTGTCAGGTAGGATGAAGGAAGGGCATCTAGCACAAAGCAGTGGTCAATAAACATTTGCTGAATGAGTGAGTATGGAAGAGATCTCTCTCCACACCCCCTTCAGTGTCCCCATGTGCCTGGAATTGGCCCTGGAGGGGACCAGAGGGATGATGGCTTTTGAGCCAATCATCATAGAGATGAGGAGAGTGGCCCAGAGTGGTTCAGTGTTTCAGACAGGGCCACACAGCTAAGAATGTGGGCATGAGACCCTGTTCTGTGTTTTTCTCCCATATCTCCTCTTAGGCATGCTGTGCGCTACCCCCCCCACCCCCCTGCAAGGCTTCAGGGGGACCTGGCCACAAGGCATTCTGGTCTGTGGTGGAAGCCACTCAGGTTCCCCTTTGCCTTGTCCACCAAGCCTTTCCCTCATTTCCTTCCCTAGTGGTTTCAGACTTCCCTGACAGGCCAGCCTGGTCCCAGAAAGCGCCCTGTCCCCAGGCAGGTACGAGCCCCTCCAGCTTGTGCTGGAACCATTTCTGTGTTCCTCCTTGATTCTCACTTGGAGCCAAACCCCAGGAAGTGTGGGGGGTAGGCTCTGCCATCATTCTCTACTGTGGGCACCACGTTCTTCTTCTGGGGGGATTAGACCTTGGTCACCTCCAAAGTCACCGTTCTCTTTCTACCCTCCAAGCAGGGTATTTCATTAGACTGATCATTGTTTAATTATCTGATGGTCGAGGTCTTGGTGGACTGATTGTCAGAACGGGAAGGTCCCCCGGGAATCATCTGGAGTGGTAGAGGATTTAATCCTGGTTTCCAGCTCCTTCCTCAAGGCTCTGTGTTCAGTCATAGCCTGTCTTTTGGTCTTGCTGTTGTCATCCCCCCTACCCCCCTTCCCCCCCAAAAAGGCTGCTTTGTCCCCAGGGGGCCGTTCCACTTTCTTCATCTCATGGCTATCGAAGCACATGGTACATTCACAACAGCCAAAAGGTGGAAACGACCCAAATATCCATGCACAGATGAACAAACAAAAATGATACATCTTTGTGATGGAATATTATCCATGGAAGGCAATAAAGTTCTGACACACACTACAAAATGGACGAACCTTGAAAACATGCTGAGTGAAAGACATCAGACCCAAAAGGACATAGACTATGTGATTCCACTTATATGGAAGATCTGGAATAGGCAACTTCATAGAGACAGGAAGTAGACTAGATGGTCCTGGGGTTGGCAGGAAAAGGGATGGAGAGTTATTGCTTCACAGGTGCGGAGTTTCTGTATGGGGTGAGTGACGGAAGGGTCTTGGAACTAGAGCATTTTGGAAATGGAGCGGTGATGGTTGTTTGACGGTATGCATAGAATTAATGCCACTAAATTGTATGCTTAAAAATGGTTAAAATGCTGGGCGCCTGGGTGGCTCAGTTGGTTAAGCGACTGCCTTCAGCTCAGGTCATGATCCTGGAGTCCCGGGATCGAGTCCCACATCAGGCTCCCTGCTCAGCAGGGAGTCTGCTTCTCCCTCTGACCCTCCTCCCTCTCATGCTCTCTGTCTCTCATTCTCTCTCTCGCAAATAAATAAAAAATTTAAAAGAAAAATTAAAAAAAAAAAGGTTAAAATGCTAACCTTATGGCACATATGTTTTACCACCATAAAAGAAGTCACAACAACCAACCAAACAACAACAAATGGTACACCGTAGTTAAAAGGGCCTTGTAAGCATTCTTTTTTGAACGTCCAGAAGACTCTTTTCTCTTTTTAAGTTATAAACTGAGGCAAAGTCATTGTCTCTTTGAGGTACTTAATTAGCTTATTCAAGTCAGAATCAAAGCTATATGTGGTCTACAATTTTAAAACTAGAACCTAGATTTCTCTCTTTCCTGTTAGCTGCTTTGGTAGGCCTGAGCTACCCTGACTTCACCTGGTTTGTGTTCCCTGATTGGCACGTATATCTGGGGGTAGGGGAGGAGGAGGAGAGGGGGAAAGGCTCATCCCACTACCACCCTGGCCATTTTGAGTCCATACCTTGGTCCAGTGACTTCTCTTTGCTACTGTTCAAGATTATTTATGAAAATCATACCTGGCTCCTTGTGTTTCATTGGATCTATCTATTCTGTAATCAGTGTCACATTCAATAAGCTTATTCTCAATTCCTTTATCCAGCCCACTGCTTTTTCTGACGGTTCTGAGGAGGCCAGGGTCCCCGCAGCGGAGGCTGGGGAAGGGAGTGCCTACCTCCTGCCCCCACTCCATCCCTCGCCCCTCCGCGCACACACACCCCTCACCCAGGGGAGGCTGCTGCTTCTATCTTGCAGTGGGGAGCTTCTGTAAACTATTTATTTAGGAAAAAAGTGCTCCCTGGCTTATCAAGTCTGGCACCTGCTAATTTGGGCCAGGAGTCAAGTAGACTCTAATACCCGCCTTGAGGTCCTGGCTGCATCCTTGCGCCCAGCCCCCGCCCGCCCCCCACCTCTGATGCGCCATCTCAGCCTTTCTCCACCTTCTGCGAAGTAGACCCCAACCTGAGAAGTTGCTTGTAGTATGAATCCCTCTCCCATTTCATTATTCTTTCCTCCTCCGTGTTGTGGATGAACTGTTTGCACACTAAGACATGAAGGGGGTAATTGTCCTCTGGCTTCTGTGTCCCCACCGCGCAGCCCGTCATGGAGCACTGCCGCCCCCCACCGCCTGCAGGCGGACGGATCACCTTTGCGGGGACGGCCGTGATGCTGACTAGACTGGGACTTCCCGGGTCATTCTGTTTTCCCTTTGAAAACATTTGCCCTGTGCCAGAACGCAGACATCTCTCATCTTCCTTCCACGGTTTTTCAGGAGTCACAGGTGGTGGCTTTCTGAGGAGATACGACAGTCCCTAAATTACCCGCGGCCTGGGCTCAGCGGACCCGCAGCCGGGCGGCTCTGTCAGCCACAGTGGCTTTCTCTATTCCATTTGTTTTCCCATGTCCCCCAAACAGCATGGACGTAGTTGCTCAAATGTCCATAGTTTACCCTTTTTGAAGAGAGAACTGTGAAGAAAGTGTCGACTGAGTTAGTTGAAAGGAGCCAACTCAGTGGTCTTAGCTGTCTGGCAGGCGGCAGCTGCCTGGGTCCTTCCTGTGGGAAGGTGTTGGGAAACTCACTCCTGAGGGCTCTGATGGCCCCTGCGTCCTGGGCCTGTTTGATCTGACATGCGAGGCCCAGTTCACACTCCCGCCTCGACGTGAGGCTAACCGGGCGCCCACGTCTCCTGTTCCCGCTGCTCCCGCCCTTCAGGGCCCCGCTGTCTCTGCGCTGCTTTGCCCAAAGTCTCCTCCCTCAAGCACTTCTTTTCTTCTGGGGCTGGGCTGAATGAACACCTGCACACGTCATTCCTCCCTTCCCTCAGCATCTGCGCTGACCTGGGCACCAGAGCTGCTCGTCTTAGAAAAAGCCATGCTGAATCCCTCCTTGCCATCACACGGGGTCCACAGACTCTGGTAATCTCAGATTGGAAATGGCTGGAGCAGTGAAGCAGCCCAGATACCCACCTGAGGTTGGACTCTCTCAGCCTCTGCTTGATTACCTCCAGGGATGGTGAGTTCACTCACATCTCCTGAGTACAGCCTCTTCTCTTTTGGGGCACCTCTGACTGTTCCATCAGCTTCCCTATGGCTTCTGCCCCATCATCCAGTGAAGCAGCCCAGGCCTACTACTTCTTCTTCTTCTTCTTCTTTTTTTTTTTTTTCTTTTTAAGATTCTATTTATATGTTTTGAGAGAGAGAGAGCATGAGCAGAGGGAGAGGGAGAAGCAGACTCGCTGCTGAGTGGGGAGCCCCACTTAGGACTTGATCCCAGGACTCTGGGATCATGACCTGAGCCAGAGGCAGATGCTTAACCGACTGCGCCCCCCCAGGCCTGCTTCTGACAGTGCCAGCATTTTTGCTACCACCACCCAGATGGGTAGAAGAGGGTGGCTCCCTCCTTTCCCCACGTTCTGGCCTGGACCCCCCTGTCTTCAGTGTGGCTCATTAGCACTTCCTTGCTTGGAAGCCCAGCCTCCTCTCCTTCATTTTGAGGCTTGGGAGTAGTAGATAGGCACAGAAGGAGGACGTGGCACCATAGTTCTCGGTGTGTGTGTGTGTGTGTGTGTATGTGTGTGTGTGAGTGTGCGTGCACACACTCGTGTGCACAGGTACATACATGTGTATATTTAAATCTTCCTCCTCCTGACTGCTGGCTCCCTCTTAGTTGCCTCCCATGGACTTCTGGGACCCGGCTGTCTGAGCTCCTGGGAACTGTGAGCAGAGCTGCATCTAGGCTCTGTATGCTCTGTGCAGTCACTAGAAACCTCTTCTCCCTCCCTGCAGCCTGAATGTCCTCACCAAGTCCCCCCGCTGTGCTGACTCTCCTTTCCACCACCGCAGCCTGACTGCTGTCCCCGGTTTCTGAAATAGGGTCTTACTACACAGCAGTACCTCTGACCTCTTAGGTATCTTCTGTCCTGTGAGGACTGTAGAACCCCCACACTCAGCTTCCACCAGCATGCTCGGGGTCACACTCTATTAGCGGGAGGGGGTGTTGTGGCCAGACACATGTTCCTTTGGGGATAGAGAATTCTTCATTCCGGGAGGCATGTCTCAGTTCCTCCCATGGCTTCTGAGTCCATCAGTCTAGGGTCTGGATCCCAGCTCTGCCCCTTTGAGCTCTGTTTCCTAAGCGTCTGAGGTGGCTTTTATTACATCCACCCTGCAGATGATGACGATGAGGCTCAGAGGTCAGGCAGCATTCCCGAAGCCTTGAGGCTAGGAAGTGGTATAGCTGGGATTTAAATCCCAGTGGTTCTTGACTTCCGAGCCCATAATCCTTCTCAAAGACACTGCCTTTGTTAATATGTCCATTTAAGCCCTGGGAGAGCAGTGGTGTGGGGCTGGGTCAGCTTCTGCCTGCCTTGGTCAGCCTCTGAAGTTTTCATATCTCTAAAAAAAATTTTATGTAGTAGGAGCTACTGCTTTTTCACATTGTTTTTTGTCAAAAAGACAGTTTTAAGATTTTTTTCCCATCAGATTTCTTTCTTTTTTTTTTTTAAGATTTTTTTTTTAATTTATTTTTATTTGAGAGAGAGGGAGTACATGAGAGGGGGGAGGGTCAGAGGGAGAAGCAGACCCCCTGCCGAGCAGGGAGCCCGATGCGGGACTCGATCCCCGGGACTCCA
Source organism: Neomonachus schauinslandi (assembly GCF_002201575.2). Lineage (NCBI taxonomy): Eukaryota > Metazoa > Chordata > Mammalia > Carnivora > Phocidae > Neomonachus > Neomonachus schauinslandi. The sequence goes on along the minus strand of NC_058403.1, from coordinate 66,722,715 downwards.
GGATCATGACCCGAGCCGAAGGCAGTCGCCCAACCAACTGAGCCACCCAGGCGCCCCCCATCAGATTTCTTTTTTTAAGATTTTATTTATTTATTAGAGAGCAAAAGTCGGGGGGCAGAGGGAGAGGGAGAAGCAGACTCCCTGCTGAGTGCAGAGCCTGACATGGGGCTCGATCCCAGGACCCTGAGATCATGACCTGAGCCGAAGGCAGATGCTTAACCCACTGAGCCACCCAGGTGCCCTCTCCCTCCCATCAGATTTCATCACTTTTTTTTCATCTGTGCAATCCCCTGACCCCACATCACAGACAAGGAACCAGAGCCCCAGGCTGGTCATTGATTTGCCTGGAGGCTTTCAGAGAGGCCAGGATCAAAACTGTCCTTCACCCCAGTCATGATTTATTAATTATGTCCCCACTCCTGTTTTTCATGTTGAATTGATTTGAATTAATCAGACTGGGAATGTACTGGTTGGGAATTTTTAAAAAATCAATTCTTTTTCTGAGCTGTAATTGTGAGTGAGCAGCATCGAACAATTGGTTTGCACGGGCACAATTATCCTGTTGCAAAAAATGGTCTCCAGGATCGCTGCAGCTGTGGTGCGTCCCCGTGAGAGATGTGCCCCCGGTGAAGAGTTTCACCATCCACACTGGGGTTAGTGAAGATGGGATTTAGGGCAAACATACAGATGAACTTTTTGATTCCAGGTGATGAGATACTCTATAAAGTGTTACTAGAGCAGGATCTCAAATCTTCTGGAAATTTCAAAACCGCAATTTTTGGGTTCCTGCCTGAGGTTTTAAAGTCAAGAGCGGGTCTTTTTAAAGGGTGACAAAAGGGATGCCTGGCTGGCTCAGTTGGTTAAGCATCTGCCTTCGGCTCAGGTCATGGTTCCAGGGTCCTGGGATCAAGCCCTGCATTGGGCTCCTTGCTCAGCAGGGAGCCTGCTTCGCCCTCTGCCTCCTACTCTCCCTGCTTGTGTTCACTCTCTCTCTGTCTCTGACAAATAAATAAATAAAATCTTTAAAAATAAATAAATAAATAAACAGGGTGACGAGAGAAATCGGCTTGTAGCAAGCCAGTGCATTAAGTTGAAAATAGAGCTACCCTATGGCCCAGCAATTGCACTGCTAGGTATTTATCCAAAGGATACAAATGTAGTGATCCGAAGGGGCACATGCACCCCAATGTTTATCACAGCAATGTCCACAATAGCCCAGCTATGGGAAGAGCCCAGATGTCCATCGACTAATGAATGGATAAAGAAAATGTGGTACATATAGACAATGGAATATTACTCAGCCATCAAAAAGAATGAAATCTTACCATTTGCAATGACATAGATGAAACTAGAGAGTATTATGCTAAGTGAAATAGAGAAAGACAAATACCATATTATTTCATTTGTGGAATTTAAGAAACAAAAGAGATGAACATAAGGGAAGAGAAGGAAAAATAAAATAAGATGAAAATTGGGAGGGAGGCAAACCATGAGAGATGCTGAACTCTAGGAAACAAACTTAGGGTTGCTGGAGGGGAGGGGGTTGGGGGTAAGGGATAATTGGGTGATGGGCATTAAGGAGGGCACTTGATGGAATGACACCAGATGTTATATGCAACTGATAAATCACTAAATCCTAACTCTGAAACTAATAAAAATAAATTAATTAAAATTTTTTATATATATACCGCGGCGCCCCCCCCCCCCCCCCCCCCGGAAGTCAATCATTCTTTAGAACTACATTCTGGATTGAATTTTAAAAATAGCCTGCAGTTCTTCTCCTGACCTCTAGGTGGCGCCATGGGGCCCCTGCTCCCACCATCACCAGGAAGCCCATGTGCATAGCCTGTCCCCCAGCCACCTTCCCTTTAGCATCTACTAATCACCTTTGCTTGAATTTTACTGGTGGGTGCAAAATGATAAAAGCAACCCTTCAACTGATGGATGGGATGATCAGAACTGAAACGATTTAAGTAACATGGGTTAAGGGGGTAGGATGGAATGGCAAAGTTTTAGTTGGACACAAATTAGGAACCATCTGTCATACCTTTTCAGAGCAAGCTCCTCAGGCTAGTGCCAGAACAGTTTCCCCAGCTGTGACACAGAAAAATTCCTTTAATAGGAAACAAGGACTTTCATTCCTATTGGCAACAGAGCTCTTTAAAAAATGCAAATATTAACTGAATTTTCTGTTGAATTTCACAGCTTATAAAGCACTTTAAAATGCATCATTTCTTTGAGTCTTCATAGCCACCTTGGGAGAGAGAGATCCCCCAAGTATCGATAAGAAAACTGCGCTCAGAGCCCTTGATAGCTTCCCCAGGGTCACACAGCTAGTAAGAGCTTGCGCAGGGATTTTTAGTAAGTGCTTTATTGAGATACAATTCACATAGAGAAGATTCACCTTCATAAAGGTGGATGAAGTTGTAATATGGATGTAGTTGTAAGAGTTTTTAGTATATTCATGCAGTTATGCAACTATTACCACTAATTCCAGCACACTGCCCTCATCCTGAAAAGGAACCCCAGACCTCTTAGGCGTCACTATTTCTTCCCTGCTCCCCACAGCTCCTGGCAGCCTCAAACTCCGCTTTCTATATGAATTTGCCTGAAATCATACAATATGTGGCCTTTTGAGATTGTTTTCTTTCACTTAGCATGATACTTTCAGGGTTCACGCATGTTGTACCATGTGACAACATCTCATTCCGTTTTATGGCCAAATGATGTTCCGTTGTGTGGATATAAACCACTTTGTCTATCCATTTATCAGTTGATGGACACTGGAGTAGTTTCCACTTTCAGGCTATTATGAACAGTACTGCTATGAACTTTTGTATACAAGCTTTTATGTGCACTTGGTTTTCAGTACTCTTGGGTAAATACCTAGGAGTATAGTTGTTGGGTCATCTGGTAACTGTTTATCATTTTGAGGAACCACCAACCTGTTTTCCAGAGCAGCTGCGCTACTTTGCATTCCCACCAGCAATGTATGAGGGTTCTCATTTCTCTACATCCTCACCAACCCTTGTTATTATCTGACTTTTGATTATAGCCATCCTAGGGAGTGTGAAGGGGTATGTCGTGTTTTTGAATTGCATTTCCCTGATGACTAATGCCAAACATCCTTTCATGTGCTTATTGGCCATTTATAGAGATTCTTTGGAGAAATATCTATTCAAATCATTGTCCCATTTTTAAATTGGGTTTTTTGTCTTTTTGTCGAGTCGTAAGAGCTCTTTGTATACAGTAAACCTTATCAGTGGTTTCACTTTCTGTGGTTTTAGTTCCTGTGGTCAGCTGCAGACTGGAAGCAGATAATCCTCCTCCTGACGTATTGTCAGAAGGTCAGGAGGAGCCTAACGCTGCGTCCCAGTGCTGATGTCACTATGTCCCATCATGTAGGCACTTTATCTTACATCACCAGCAGAAGGGTGAATCCTGTAAGCTATTTTGAGAGAGAGAGAGAGAGACCACATTCACATAACTTCTGTTACACTATATTGTTGTAATTGCCCTATTTTATTATTATTGTTATTAATCTCTTACTGTGCCTAATTTATAAATTAAACTTTATCATAAGTGTGCATGTATAGGAAAAAGTATAGGACAGTCTGCAATTTCAGGCATCCAGTGGGGGGTCTTAGAATAAGACAGATAAGAGGAGACCACTATATTCTGGTTATAAGACCCTTATTAGATATACAGTTTGCAACAATTTTCTCCCATGCTCTGGGTTTCACTTTCCTTTTTAAATGTACATAATACAGAATTTTCCATTGTAGCCTTTTTTAAATGTGCAGTTCAGCGGCATGAAATGCATTCACATTGTTGTTCAAAGGTCACCATCATCCACCTCCAGAACTTCATCTTCCCAAACTGAAACTTTAGACCCATTAAACAGTAATTTCCCATGCTGCCTTCACCCCTGGAAACCACCATTCCACTTTCTGTCTCTTTGAATTTGACTGTTCTAGGTGTCTCATAAAAGTGGAATCCTATATTGGGGTGCCTGCGTGGCAGTTGGTTACGTGTCTGACTCTTGGTTTCAGCTCAGGTCGTGATCTCAGGGTTGAGGGATCCAGCCCCGCATTGGGCTCTGTGCTCAGTGCGGAGTCTGCTTGAGATTCTCTCCCTCTCCCCCTTCCACTCAATGTCTCTCTCTCAAATAAATAAACAAATCTTTTTTTTTAAAAAAAGTGGAATCCTATAGTACTTATCCTTTTGTGATTGTCTTCTTTCACTCAGCATACTGTCTTGCAGTGTTATCCATGTTGTGGCAGGTGTCAACATTTCATTCCTGGAGGCGGAATAATACTCCATTGGATGTATATTCCCCGTTTTGTTTATCCATTCATCCATAGATGGACACTTGGGTGTTCCACCTTTTGGCCCTTGTGAATAATACTGCTATGAACATGATTCTGCAAATAGGTGTACAAACCTCTGTTTTCTGTTCTTTTGGGTGTATATCCAGAAGTGGAATTGCTGGATTATATGGTAATTCTGCTTTTAATTTTTTTGAAGAGCCTCCATACTGTTTTCCACATCGGCTGCATCATTTTTTGTGCCCGCCAGCAATGCATACAGGTTCCAATTTTTCTATATCCTTACCTTTTTTTTTTTACTTTCTTGGTGGTGGTATTTGAAGCACAAAAATTTTTAAATTTTGATGACATCCAACTAATCTTTTCTTTTTACCTTTCTTTTTTTTTTTTTGCTTGTGCTTTTGGTGTTCTAAGAACCATTGCTCAACCCAAAGTCACAAAGTTTGGCTTGCATATTTTCTTCTGCAAGTTTTGTAGTTTTAGCTCTTACATTTATGTCTCTGATCCATTTCAAGTTAATTTTTGTATATGGTATGAAGTAGGGGCCCAGCCTCATTCTTTTGCATGTGGATATCCAGGTGCCTCAGCAACTTCTTTCTGCATTGAATTATCTTGGCAACCTTGTCAAAATCAATTGATCAGAAATGTAAGGGATTATTTCTGGATTCACTCTGTTCCATTGAGTGGAATATCCTAGTGTCTATGTCTGTTAAGCAGGATTTTCATTAAAGCTTATGCTCTCCAAATCACACATAGCTCTCCTTCTACCATATAAATGGGTTTAATCTGAGTGTTCTTTCTTACTCCAAAAGGAAGTGTTTCAGAATAATGCCACAGACTTGATGATACATGAACACAGGTTGGGGGGCGCCCCTGCTGGAATCCAAGGTCTTCACTGGCCCACATATAGCGTGAGGTTGTCAGGCTTCTACAACTGCTGTGGTGTGTCCTTCCCTGTGGTCCTCTCTTTCCCTCTGCTGAATAGGGAGTGGCCTTGTTGGAAGGCTGGAAGGGGATTTGGGTAGAAAAGATATACTTCCCAGCATGTACACCCAGCTCAAAGCCCAACACCAAAGGGTGAGCCAGGGCACTTACTTGATGGCAAGAACAGTGAAGGGTCTGAGATTTGGTTTCACCCTACTTGCAAGCTAGCAAGTGAGCCTTACTATGTCATGGATGCTGGCAGGAGACATGAGACTCCTGGGTCAGAGACAAAGGACGCTATGACTCCTAGCACAGCAAGCAGCATATTAGTGTCGGCTTCCCAAAGCCCCGCGGGGTTAGATGTGATGGGCCCACGTGGATGCTTTGCATATAGTGAGTGGGGGTCACAGCTGGGGAACGGGAGACCAAGGTCCCCATATGTGCCAGCAGGAAACACTATAGCACACAAGCCAGTCTCCTGCACAGTGGGAACGAGCAGTCACCTAGTGATCACGCGGTGTCCTTTTGCCTGTTTATTGTGTGTGTGACCATCCTGTCACTATCAGAGGAGGGATAAGCCTTGTAGTCTGGTGTACTCAGCCGGAATGTGCACAGATGCTCAGGGCCCCGAGAGTCCTACAGATGGGGAGCCTTCAGAGAAGGGATGTGACTTGCTGAGGGCCACACAGGAAAAGCCATGTCTCGAAATTTCCAGGCTCCTGGTCCAGTGCTTTTTCCACCACCCTCCTCTGCCCTTCTGGGTTTCCATAGGACACCTGGCATTTGTGCAGCAGACCAGCCTCACCGGGAATCATCGAGGTGGGGGGACAGGGGAAGCCCAAGTCCACCCCTTTGTTTCTCTGTGTCTGCCAACATCTTTTTAAATCTAGGCTGCTTTGGAGATGAGGAGGGCATGATGGACAAAGCCAACCGTGTCAGATATGGTGGAGCGGGTCATTTAATTAGCAGAACTGCAGTGGGTCTTTGAGTGGCCGTGTAGTTTGTCTAGTTGAAGGAAATGTCGGAAGGGTTAGGTGAGGAAACAGGAGATCAGTGAGAGTCCTGGAATAAAGGTTCACTGAACTCACTTGTCCAGGGCCCCACCCTCCTGCTCACACGCTACTCTGCCCTTTCTCACAAGCCTGTCCCCTCCCTCCAGACCCCAGGTCCCTTCCGAATCCTCAGACCCACAGCTCCCTACTGCCCAGAAGCTCTGACCCTCCCTGGGAAAGTTCTGGGCCCCTCCAGCAGGCTTCCCCACCTGCCATCTCCTGCCCCCCCCCCCCCATTGTAATCCTGACCAGCTCAGCATTCACACGGCAGATTCATGTGTTTTCCTCCACTCCGCTGGGGTTAAGAGAGCCTCTTTGCTTCCATCCTGCCTCTCTCTCGTGCAGGCTCCCCAGGCAGATGGGCCTGCTGTGGATTCTGTGCTGTTGTCGCTGGAGGCAGGGGTGCATGGTGTGAGCCTGGAGTCTTGCACCCTGTGAGGGTGTTCAGGGAGGCCCTGGGGTGAGGCTGGCCAGAGGCAAGGGGGGGCGGGTTCAACCAGCTCCCCTATGGCGCTTGCAGAGTCCCCACTGAATTCTGTTCTCTCTCTCTCTCTCTCTTCTCACCCGCCCCCGTACCTTGGGGCAGCTCTTCCCGGCCCCCCTGCAGACCCTCTCCAGGAAGATTGTGCGGTCTAAGATGAATAGCACTCTGGTCGGAGTGTTCACCATCACCCTAGTGTTCCTGTCGGCTTTTGTCAACATGGTAGGTGGCTCCACCTCCCAGAACCTTCCCAGACTCTGGAGTTCTCCCTCCCCAGGATTTCTTATTAGGGCTTCACCTCAGGTCTCTGGAATCAGATTTGATTCCTAAAGCCTCTCACACAGACTTTTAGTTCCCTGCTCTCAAGGCTGCGGATCCAGACTCCGAGAAGTCCCCAAGGGAAGTTTGCGAGCCTATGCCCTCCCCTGGGCAGCCGGGCGGACCTCGTCAGTTCCTCAGCCTCCGCCAGGCTCCTCTCCTGTCCCCGCTCTGTGGCAGGGGGCACCCGAGCCCGGGGTCGGGGGGTGAGGGGATGAGCACCCACCGCCCTGCGGAGACGGGCTGCCCCGGCCTGGCCCCTGCGGCTGACCCTGCCCTCCCCTGCCCCCAGTTCATGTGTAACTCCAGGGACCTGTTCGGCTGCCTGGCGGATGAGCACAACATCAGCGCCGGCCAGGTCAACGCGTGCCACGTGGTGGAGTCGGCCACCAACTACAGCCTGGGGGACGAGCGGGGCTTCTGCAGCAGCCCATGGCCCAACTGCAACTTCCCTGAGGTGCTGGCAGGGGGAGGCGTGGGGGGTGGTTCCGGGCGCAGACAGACACCCTCCCACTGCACTCCCCCTCTGCCTTCGGCGGCTCTGAGGGGGTCAGGGGCTCTCAAGCTCGCAGCCATCCCAGAGACCTCCTTTCCCGTCTCTCACTCCATGTGTGGGACACCAGTGAACAAGGCCAGCCTTCTCGTAGAACAGTACAACAGCAGGGCTGTCGTTTATATAGTGTCGCAGGCACTGTGCCGAGGACTTGACGGCTTCCCTCATTCAGTCCTCAGACACAGTATCTTTTTTATACAGGTGACCCTGAGGCACAGAGAGGGTAAGTAATTTGCCCAGAGTCACACAGCTAATAAGGGATAGAGCCAGAACTCTCACGCAGGTCGTCTGGCTGTAGAATGCTTGGTCTCAGCCTGAGGGCAGAGCTGTTTCTGGACCCTCAGCTTTGGCAGCAGGCCTGCCTCAGGAGAAACGGCCCGAGCTCCTCTGCTGTGGGCCAGAGAGCAGGGAGGGAAGAAGGGAACCCTTTTTGCCATCAAGGTCACCCATTCAAAGTGTACAATTCCGTAGTTTTTAGTATATTCACAGATGTGTGCCACCATCAGCATCCTCATCTAATTAGAACATTTTCATCGCCCCCCCGAAGGAAATCTACCCCTAGGTTACTGGGTTTAAGAACCATTGCCGAGAATCCTTAGAGAGCGGCATGCATTAAGCGCCTATGGTATGCGAGGTGCTTCATTCACCTTTTTCTTGGGGAGCGGCTTTCAAGCGACCAACTGAGCCAGCCCAGGGCGTCTACTCCATGCACGGGGCAATCCCCACACCCCAGCTGCCTGGGGGTGAGACCAGAAGGGACTTCCCTAAACTAAATCATATAGGGCCACAGTCCCTCATCTGAAGGCTTCCAGGTCAAATGTATTTTGAATTTTGGAATTTTTCAGAGTTTAAAAGGGTGTTTCACACCCCCAGTGTAGTTTGGGCAGCACCTGATAATGACATACAGTAATATTTCTGCAGCAAAATGTATGCAGAGTCACAAGAAGCAGGACAAAGATGCTAATTAGTAGCACACAGTTGGGGCGGTTTTTGCCACCAAATCAGGTCAGCTCAGGTGTTGCCACCCTATCAGTCATGAAATACTTCGGTTTTCAGAACTTTGGATTTAAAGTTGCAGACCCGGGGGCTGGGGCACCTGGGCTCCCCACAGTTCCTGAGGGCACCAGGCCCAAGCCACCAGGTGCTTTCATGTCATGGAACTGTAGCCGTGAGCCCATGACATAGGAGCTTTTGCAGATGGGGAAACTGGGGCTTCGAAGGGTTGAATAAATGGCCCAAGTCCCACAACCAGTCCATAGTAAATCAGGGGTGAAACTCAGGTCTGCCCGAGCCTGGAGCCCTGCTCTAACCATGGGGCTGTATTGCCAACTGGCCAGACAGCCTGGAGACCCATCTCCTGGTTCCTACCGGGGCCCTTCACTTTCCCTCGCAAGTTTGCATCAGCAGAAACACCGGCAGAGTGGGCTTCGCCTGCGGCCAGCTCCGATTTGGGGGGGATGCTGGAGGGTGGGCCGGGCTGCTGAGGCTCGCCAACCTCTCTCCACAGTACTTCACCTACAGCGTGCTGCTCAGCCTGCTGGCCTGCTCCGTGTTCCTGCAGATCAGCTGCATTGGGAAGCTGGTGCTCATGCTGGCCATTGAGCTCACATACGTGCTCATCGTCGAGGTGCCCCGTGTCATGCTCTTTGACAATGCTGACCTGCTGGTCACTGCCAACGCCATGTAGGTGGCACCGCCCCCATCCCCCACTGGGTCTGGGGCATTGCAGAGAGGCCGGAAGAGTGGGTGGCTGGGAGACTGGGCCACGGGGGGCTTGCAAGGAGAGTGTTCTGTTGCTCTCCAGCTGACCGCCTGGGTAAAGCACCACAGTGTCTTACTTCCCTCTCTCCCTTCCCCAGTATGGGGGGGGTGGCCTCGGGGTGACTAGGTCCTGCTGTCCTTCTGCTTCCAGTTTGCTACTCAGTCCTGCCCTCAGGCCTCAGTGAATTGTTCCTCATTTGTTCAGGGCAGCCTCTGATGAGCTGTTTTCACTTAACTCCATCTGCCTGTGGCACCTCAGGCCCAGAGAGGGGTCAAGATTGAACAGAGCTGAATAGCAAGGTCTGTGGGAGCAGAAAAACAGACTTTGTTCTTCTTGAGCTCTGTGTCCTGCCTTGAGCTAGGCACTGGGACATACATTATCCCTTTTCATCCTCATAGCAACCCAGTGAAGTAGGCAGGGCTGCCACGGATGGTTGTGTAGTTTGTGCACTGCTCAAAGGCTCCTAGTTACGATGGTGAGCCATTAGGTCCCACATCTAGGTAGCAGGCTTGGGAGTTGTACCCCAAGCTATCTAGCTCCCAGTAAAATGGGAATAATATCCGTAGTAGTAAAATGTTCATAAAGTGCCTGATGTCAATACCCTTCTCTTCCCATCACCCCACTACACACACACACACACACACACACACACACACACACACCAGGAAGTGCAAAAATGTGACAGGTCTGTGTCCCCTGAGAAAATGCAGCAAACTGTGTTTTCTCCAAGTTGTAGGAAGGGATCCATTCATCCTTCTATCCATCCATCCAAAGATATTTATTGAGGGCCTCCCATGTTCCAGGCACTGAGCCAGTGGTGGAACAGTCATGGATAAAACAGGCCATAACTCTGGTGTCAGATATGTCACTTTCTGGTGAAGAGAGTGTCACCTGAGCAGAAGAAGGGGTAATGAAGGATCTACGGCTTAAGGCCGGCCTTCCCAGCGGCTGCGCAGTGCTGTGGGCAGACAGCCGGGACACCCAGTAGCCCCAGGAGCGGGGCAGCCTGCAGTCCTGTGAGGACCAGGAGAGGGAGGAGGTCCAGGCCTTTCTACTCCCCGATCAGGGCAGGAGCTGGGAGCTTTGCCTCCTTTTCTTATGTGCTCCTTCCCCGACCCCCAGCTTCTCCTCTCCTCCCGCCGGAGCAGCAGTAGAGAACGGAGATAATTTCTGGTTTCGGAGACCCTGGCTTGGCCCTAGGGCAGCACTGTCCAAGAGATAAATAATGCAAGCGACGTAGGTCATTTAAAATTTTCTAGTAGCTGTATTAAAAAGGCAAGACATGTATTTTAATCTTAATATTTAACCAATATATTCAAAATATTGTTTCAATTGTCAATATAAAATTATTAATGAAACATATTACATTTTTTCCCACACTAATTCTTCAAAACCTAGTATCTATCTTACACTTCCGGGACATTTTAACTTGCACTAGCCACATGTGAAGGCTCAGGAGCCCCACGTGGCTGTGGCAACCACACCGGACAGCACAGGGGTAGTGTTTCTCCTCCTCTGCATGCAGCAAAGGGCTGGGGTGGGAGGTGGGCTGGCTTCTGCCCAGGTGGATGTGCTGGGGGCCCCCAGGGTCCCAGGTAAGGGCTGGTGATTTGTGGTCATGGTGACCAGACGCCAGTTGGGGCTGGGCTTTCTGCAAGCCTCCCATCCTGAAAATATCCCTGGATCCCGAGGGGTGCTGGGGGTGGGGGATGAAGGAGCAACAGTAGCGGGGGCGCTAGGAGTGGGCGTGGGGTGGCAGGGCTAGGAGTGGGGGGCATGGCAGTGCGAGGGGGGCAGAGCAGGGTAGGGGAGCGCAGCGGGCATGGAGACTGCCCATGCAGAAGAGCAGCTCCAAACAGCCCTCCCCACTTCCTGTTCACAGAGACTTCAACAACAACGGGACCTCCCAGTGGTGAGTGGATACTCTCCAAGTTTGATACAGCCGCGCCCTGCCCTTGGCCTGGTGCAGCCAGAGGCCAGCCGCCCTGGGCCCAGCAGAGAAAGCAGTGGTGCCCGGTGGGGAGGGGGCCTTGGCGGCAAGGTGGGCAGTGAAGGAGGAGGCTGGAGGGGGCCAGGAAGCCCTTTCCTCACTGGGTACCAAGGGGGCCTCACTGGGTAGATGCCCTTCTTTTCTCGTATGATTCCCACCACTCCAAGATGACCTACAGACTCAGTAGCTGGGTCATCAGGACCTGCAGGCCATTCCACAGGCCTCATCTAAAACATGTGGCCTCAAGCTCTTCCCCAGGGGCATGTGTGAGATCCCAGGCACCAGAGAACGGGAACTGGTGACCTCACCCCCCTGCCCCCTGCCCTCGCTGCGGAAGAAAGGAGCCAAGGCAAGGCCTGTGGGGTTTGTAGCGTAAGCCCCGCACTGGGCTGCTGCTGGGCAGGGAGTCTGCAGAGTTCAAGGTTTGGGCTCTTTGCTGGGACAGGGAGCAGGGTTTGGGATAGCTGCTTGGTTTTGTGTGGGCTTTTTGTTTGGGTTTTTTTTTTTTTGAAACAGAGAGCATGTGCACATGCGTGCATGTGGGAGGGGAGGGACAGGGGAGAGGAAGAGAGAATCTTAAGCAGACGCCACACCCAGCTCGGAGTCTGACATGGGGCTCAATCTCCCGACCCTGAGATCGTGACCTGAGCCGAAATCAAGAGTCAGCCGTTTAACCAACTGAGCCACACAGGCGCCCCAGGATAGCTGCTTTTATTAAGAGTATTTATTAATAATGTTATTAGGAATGTAATTAGCCATTATTAGCTACCAGTTTTGGAGTTCCTACTGTTTATCAGATGCTATACAAGGAATTTTATATACAGTATCTTTAATTCTTAAAATGTGGGTGTCATTATCCCATTTTACAGATTAGGAAACTAAGGTTCAGAAAGGTTAAGAGACTTGCCCAAAGCCCAGAGCTGGTCAGTATGGCCTGCCTGGCTCCCTTGTTACTGCGCCCCACGGCCCCTATCTTGTCCACTGAGAGAGACCTGGGATGTACATACTGCCTTTTACAAGCGCCTCATTGATCCCTTGATGTGACCAGAGAGAAGTTTCCCAGTGATGGGGAAGAGGGGGGCATCAGGAGAGGAGTCATGACTGCTGAGCTGCTCGTGGGAGCAGGGGCTGCGATGGGGCTGCCAACCAAGAAGGCTTCCTGGAGAAGGCCCTACCTCAGGCAAAACTTGAGCAGGAGGGTGAAGAGAAGGGGGAGTAGTAGAAGGAGGCAAAAGGCCTGAGGGGGCCTTGGAGCCTGCCATGAAGTGCCAAGGCATCTACCTCCCCCCGCAGCCCTGAGCACGCGACCAAGGTGGCACTGAAGGTGGTGACGCCCATCATCATCTCCGTCTTTGTGCTGGCCCTATACCTGCATGCCCAGCAAGTGGAGTCCACCGCCCGCCTGGACTTCCTCTGGAAACTGCAGGTGGGTGGCCTTGGGGCTTGGGTGGGGAGGCACCCAGACCTCACAGCATTTTGTGAGTGAAAAAGTTTGTCACCTGGGCTGGCTGGGCCTTAGTTCTGCACTGATGGGGCATCCTGCTCAGGCCACAGCCCAATTACCCAGTGCTCCATGTCCCAGCAGGTCTGCTCCCTGCTTTTGGGAGCCCAGACACAGAATCCCAGAGCTTATGCCAAACAAACCCACCCTTGACAGTGCTGGGACTTTGGTGGGTCCCAAATATCGACCAGACATTACTGTGTGCGTCCAGAGGCAGGGACGGGGGCTAGGCATGGCCAGCTGCGGTTTGTGGTGTGGGCAGCAAGGAGTCAGGAGGGTGGGGAGGAAAGAGTGGCAGGAGGTGAGGAGTATGGGGAGCGCAGGCGCCGTGTCATGGAGGCCGCAGTGCGGGAGCTGGCCCACCAGGCTGCTGAGCAGGGCTTGATGTGACCAGAAGTGGCTCTTCCAGGGGAGAATGGACGGAAGGGGCATCAAAGACCCATCGACAGGAAGCCTAAGCAGGTGGATGTGCCCCGGCCCTGGGGAGAGGTGGCCCAGGCAGGGGCAGAGGCAGTGGGGTGCTGGGAGCCCCGCACTCCACCCTCCAGGCTTTGTGCCCTGTGTCCCGATAGTGTCCACCTGGAAGAGGGGATGCCCCTGGGCCACACGGAGGATAATGCTCCAGGTGCTAGCAGGAGACCGAGTTGCTCCTTGTTACCTGCTAGATGGCTTCAGAAGGTCTGGGGAGGGCACCCAAGGGCATTCATGGTGAGAAAGCCACCTTCCCTGTGGGCAGCCTCAGACCGGTTATTCCAGCCCAGCCTCTTTGCCTCGCCTGGTCTGGCCTCCATCTCCAGACCCCTTCTCCAGCTCACCTGCAACTCACTTAGGCCTCCTCCATCCTCAGCTTCTTACTAACACTGAGATTCAAGTCTTCAGGCTGGGGCAGGAGGTCCTGAGTTTTTGTTAAAGATGCGGGCATCCAGTTGCCCCTGTTGCTGGATGTCTTGCATGAGGTTGACTGAGGTCCCCACTGAGCAGATGCCCTGAGGTTGGAGGGAACTGTTTTGCATGTGGAAGGCCCCTGGTCAGCCCTGGCTTGGGAGGGACCTGGGAGATATCCAGCGTGAGGCTCTACCTTCTTGGCTCAGACTGCTGCCTCCCTGCCTTCTCTTGGCTCTCTCACACCCCTCTCCTCTGGGGAAGCTCCCCGGAGGTGCCAGCTCCCCTAGGGGCTGACCAGGCTCCGTGGGCTCTAGGGCTGATGTCCCTCCACTTCTCTGCACACACACACCCCACCTCCCACATGAGCTCTGAGGAGGTCCCCTGCGCCCTAGACTGTTGCTGTTGTGCAAGTCAGTTGTGTTGCAGAGATCTCTAGAAAGGGGTGGAAGCAAGGGAAGGGTGAGCCTGCCACTCAGCCTGCCTGTGACCTGCTGCCCTGTCACCCCCGCCCCTGTCTTTGTCTAGCTCCTGAGTGCCCAGGGTCAAAGTGAAGCTGCCTGCCAGGGCTGAGCCGAGCAGCCTGAGGCTTCCTCACAACCCCACCCCAGTGCCCAGGCAACAGCAGCTCCTCTCCCACTTTGAAAACGATTAAGAAGGCCTGTGCACAGATGTGTGGGGGTGGGGCGGTGAGCATGTCTACCTGCCAGGTGTGTTGGCCTCTCTCCACTGAACCCCTGCAACAGGCTTAGGATGCTTATACATCCCTCCATCTCCCGTCCTCCTCCAGGACTTTTGGGAGGGGGGAACAAGATACCAATAAGCAAAAACTTGAACACAGGCTCTTGGGATGGGTGAGTGATAATCTGTTGCCCCACCCCTAGACTAACCCAGAAGCCAGTTTTGCTGTTGGATCTTTGGTCCTGGTGGGTGGGTGTGGTGCTGACAGGGAGGTGGGGAAGCCCGAGGTCCTTAGCGTCCCTGAAGCATCTGCATGGGGCATCAAGTCTGCTCCTGGCCAAACCCGTGGGTCTCCGTTCTTGGGAGAGCCCACTCCCGTCCCTCTCCCACAGCACTGACCTTATTGGGCTCAGCAGCGGGGCTGTGGCACCTGAGTCTTCCTGCCTGGCCAGAGCCCAGTCCTAGAAACAGCTGGCTGTGTTGGGAGCTGCCCAACATCATGTCTCAGGGCAGAGTTGTCCCGATGTGGCAGGAGTTCCTGGGCAGGACTTGGTCTGTGTTCCCAGCAGTCGCCGTGCTCCCAGCGTCCCAACCCTAGCCTCCACCACCACCTGCCTGCCACTGGGTGGATGCGCTAAGGGAGGGCATGTGTTAGGTTTCTGCCACCTGCTGGGCTGATCAAAGGAGCTGCAGGGCCCCTGGGTGCCCAGGCACGGGGTCTCAGCGGGCAGGACTGTAGGCGGCCAGCGCACTTGCAGAGGCAAATGCACCAGCTGGGGCTCCTCCAGGGCGCAGCCCTCCAGAAGCACAGAGATTCCCACTCCAGGTGCTCTGGCACCTCTTTCAGAGCTAGGAGCAGGTGGCCCCGTTTAGGAGTCTCACCTCACCGGGGCCGGAAGGTAGCACGTGCCCACTGGGCCCACCTGGCATCCAGGAACTTCCTTAGGCGTGACCCCATTCTCGAGGCCGTTTCCAGTTGCTCTAGGCGTAATGGGTCCTCTCACTTCAGGTGTAAGGCTAGGCCAGGTCTCTGAGCCTTGGGGTCCCTGCTGGACCCGGGTCCTGTGGCCTTGGCTGGTGTGCCAGCAGTTTCCCCACGAGCAGCCACTACCTGCCGGGAGCACCAGGGACGTAGTCCTGGCCCTTGCGGAGATCCTTGGTGCGGCCAGGGACGTAGTCCTGGCCCTCGCGGAGATCCTTGGTGCAGCCAAATAGAAAGGCCTCCACATTTAATTAGAGAAGGCCCAAGCAGGCTGGCTGGATCTTTTCAACGGCCCTGGTAATGATCCTTTACCTGCCTGTTTTACCAACGTGGTCACTCCCCGTTAAAGGGGCCATTTTGTTTGTCGTCGAGGGGGAGGAAGCCAGCAGACTGCACTCTGTCCCTCCTGTGTCACATGGCTCCTTGCACACCTTAGTGCAGGACTATCTCTGTGTTTCAGCCTGCGGGCCACTGTTGGCCTCTTGATTCGAGGGCTCTGCACTGTCCCTCGTGAGTGACCACAGACCTCAATTTCCCAGACCCAGGACCCAAACTGGGGGAGAACCAAAGTCACTGGTGGTGTCCCCATCCCGCCCCAGGGAGCACTTTGGGGCATCCGCACCTCCTGGCTTTGGGATGTGTGCGTGATAATCCATTGCCCCACCCCTAAACTAATCCAGAAGCCAGTTTTGGCTACATTCCCACACCCCAGTGGGAATGTAGGGCCTGGGGTGAAGGATGATGGAGCTGGGCTGGGGCTGTGCTGGAACTGGGGAGAGTGGGCAGGGCTTTAGGACGTTTTCCCGTGGAGTCAGTCTGTTAAAGTCATCTTATCAAACTGCATTTCCTGATGTGAAGAGGAAAATGGACAGTTGAGGAGCGCTTGGTAGCTGGAGGGCCGTTGGTGGGGGATGTGTGGTTTTGGACCATCCCTGTAACCCCGTGCCTCGGTCTAGCATTGGGCAGACAGGGTGCTTTCAACCTGTCCTCCAGGAGGTTTCCAGTCGGGGGCTCCCTCCTTCGGGGCCCGCGCCCTCCGGTGCGTCACATTCCTGAGGGGCAGGCAGGGCAGAGGCGGAGGCATACACGTCTCTCCCTTTTCTCATGGTCGGAGGCGCTAGCTGCTCCCTGCGGAGAGCCGCAGGTGGGGACGGGGGGATGGAGGTGCGGGGGGCAGAAAGCCCCTCCCACTGACCGGGCGCCGCGTCCTAGGCCACGGAGGAGA
This sequence comes from Neomonachus schauinslandi, assembly GCF_002201575.2. NCBI lineage: Eukaryota > Metazoa > Chordata > Mammalia > Carnivora > Phocidae > Neomonachus > Neomonachus schauinslandi. Next base: position 66,706,036 of record NC_058403.1, on the reverse strand, counting down.
AGGAGGAGATGGAGGAGCTGCAGGCCTACAACCGGCGGCTGCTGCACAACATCCTGCCCAAGGACGTGGCCGCCCACTTCCTGGCCCGCGAGCGGCGCAACGACGAGCTCTACTACCAGTCGTGCGAGTGCGTGGCCGTCATGTTCGCCTCCATCGCCAACTTTTCCGAGTTCTACGTGGAGCTGGAGGCCAACAATGAGGGCGTCGAGTGCCTGCGGCTGCTCAACGAGATCATCGCCGACTTTGATGAGGTGCGGCCAGCGGGGAGCTTGGGCCCCTGGAGTGGGAGGGACGCCAGGGCACCTGAGCGTAGGCCCCTTGCCTGCATTTCCTCCCCTAGCCTGTTACAAAGGAGGAAGCAGGCACACAGATGGGGCTTAGCTCATGGGCAGTAGGTGGCAGGGCGGGCATCAGCCCGGGCCGCTGGGATGTCAAGTCTCTGCGCCCTGGCTGCCCCCTTGAGACCTTGCGCGGCCGTCTCGCCAGTCCTCCCCATTCGCTGCCGCTCCTCTCGTGCCACCTAAGGCTGGGCAGGCCCCAGGGTGGGGCCCAGCTTTTGTGAGAGTCCAAGGAAGGAGGGACTCCCAGGCTAAGGGAGGAGGAAGGACAAAGATGCAAAGCCCTGAACAGCAGGGGCAGAAATACAAACATGCACCCTCGCCAAGTCCCCAGTGTGTGCCAGGCACCGGGTACACTGTGCCCAATAAGGCATTTCGACCCTGGGAGCTCACCGAGTGAGGAGTGTGAGGGGGTCAACCCCAGTGGGAATGTAGGGCCTGGGGTGAAGGATGATGGAGCTGGGCTGGGGCTGTGCTGGAAGCAGCCCATGAGGCTCCTGGGGCAGGGGGTAACTGAAGTTGGCTGAAATGGGTCTGGGCAGGCTTCTGGCTGGCGGGGCCTGGAGACAGAAGAAGGGGGTCCCTGGGAGGGATGGGGATGTGAGCCAGAGAAGGGGGGAGATGGCCACCAGCCCCTGTTGGGGGCAAGAGGCTCTGAAGTGACTAGAGAGCTGGCCCGGGGCTCTGGGTGCAGGGCGGAGGGTAGCACCCAGCCACCACACATGGGTGAGTACTGGAGGCGGCCTGCTCTGTCTTGTACCGAGTTGGTGTGCAGATGGGCCCCCTGTGTGAACGAGGGGGGGGCACATGGGGGGCCATGCTGCCACCCTTCCCTGTAGACCTCAGTGCGCCAGCCTTGGTGGAGACCCAGGTTTGGCCTCCTTCCATCCAGATCATCAGCGAGGATCGGTTCAGGCAGCTGGAAAAGATCAAGACCATTGGCAGCACCTACATGGCTGCCTCAGGCCTCAATGATTCTACGTATGACAAGGTGGGCAAGACCCACATCAAAGCCCTGGCTGACTTTGCCATGAAGCTCATGGATCAAATGAAGTACATCAATGAACACTCCTTCAACAACTTCCAGATGAAGATCGGTGAGCTTGGCTTCCGACCAGTCGGGCCTGGGAATAATAGCAGGTGGGGTGAAAAGCTCCATGTGGCTTGGCAGGACCGAAGAGGAGGGCTGTGGAGGACAGAGTCTTATGGATGGACAAAACTGCTATTTGGGAGATTCTGCAGTGTGTGTGGTCCCACGTCTCACGCCACAGTGAGGCTTCATGCAGCCCCCTGTGAGAGAGGCCATTTCTGTGCTAAGAGGGAGCACCCAGGGGCGTGGAGACGTGGCAGAGAATGTCTAGATGATGTCAGTTGAGCCAGGTGTGTTGGGGAAGGCGCTTGCCTGGAGCAGAGGGGAAGCAGCAGAGCGAAAGTGGAGTGGCAGGGTGATCGGGTTGGTGTGGGTAAGACTGGGACGTGGATAGACTAGAGCAGATGTGCCAGGAGCGAGACAGGGAGCCCGCGTGGAGGGCAGCAGCCTTGCTTCCTGGAGCTGGGTCCCGGCGACATCCCTGCGCTGGCTCAGACTGACACCAGGGGGAGGAGCACTTGGACAGAGGAGACTGTGGGCTAGGAGCTAGGTTCTGAGAAGAAGAGGAGAAGGGCGGTGCCCGACAGAAACAGAGGCGGTAGGAGGAAGAGAGTCTGAACGGACAGTGCAAACGTAAACGCCACTGAGTTTAACCACTGGGTGGTTAAGGAGAGGCAACTGGATGATGCCGCAGGTCACTGGACACTTGAAGAGGGCGGTCCTGGTGATGGACTGCAGGAGCTGCCAGCTGACTGGGTGGCAAGTACTCAGGAGCAGTGCTGTGTGAACGCACCTCTGTGGTCTGGGTTAGCGGGCACTTGATGGCAGCCGCAGGGCCAAGCATGGCCTCAGGCCCAGAGGACCTTGAGCGTCAGGGAGGAATGACAGGGTGAGCGCTGGTCTGAGCCCTGACAAACGTGCTGACGTCTGTCCCCTACAGGGCTCAACATCGGCCCCGTGGTGGCCGGGGTGATCGGGGCTCGCAAGCCTCAGTACGACATCTGGGGCAACACGGTGAACGTGGCCAGCCGCATGGACAGCACCGGTGTGCCTGACCGCATCCAGGTGAGTGCCGGCGCATCCACATGGCGGGGGGGGGGGCTCTGTCTGATGCTGCATGGGCTTGGGGGCAGGCCGCCCACAGTTCCCAGCCAGAATTTCTGCAGCCAAATTTGAAGGTGGTTGCGCCTACGTCTTGGGAGCTCGGAAAACACAATTGTGTTTCAAGCCCTCAGGACCTTGGACAGATCTTCACTCCTGTGCCAAGCCCTCTACTGGCCACAGAAGGAAAGGGGGGCGTCTAGGCGGGAGCCACCGCCGATGCTAAGCCAGGAGTGCTCATGCCACAACCCACACATACAAGGGGACACAAAGATGGCTGCAGGGAGCAAGGTCTTGCCGAATGGAGCACTCGGGGCCTGGTTCAGGAGAACCAGGCAAGGCCACTCGTCCCCCTGGGATGGTACCCCCAGCAGCCAAGGGGGCTGGCCAGAGACCCAGAGACTTTGGCTCCTCTCTATCCTTTGCAAGCTGGCTCTTGTGATGCCCAGGCCTGCCTCTCTTCAGCTGCTTTTTCTCAGGCCTTCCTCGATTTCCTCTGCTCCAATCTGACAACAGCGAGGCCCTGGACGGGGCTCTCTTCCTGTACCCTCCACCCGCCCAGTGCCCCATGAGGCCGTGGGTAGGTCACTTAGTTTTCCTGGCCTCCATTTTCCCAAGTTTGAACTATGCTCTCTTTACAGCCCTCTGCTCGCACTGACACTGCTTAAATGTCCCTTAAATTCTCTCTCCTGCGGGACCTCTGAACAAAGGGTCAGCCCAAAGCATTGCCCTAGCCAGATCAGCCAGGCCTGGCTGGCGTGCCGATGCTGTCGGAGGGACCGACCAAATGGCTTTCTTGTGCCAAGAGGAGAAGGGACAACAAGATAGGAGAGGCACGTGTGTGCAGAGCTTCTGACCCCACCCACAGACAAGTGAAGGACTCTGTGCAACCACACAGTGGCCTGGCACCTCCCCTTCGCATAGGGCATTCCCTTGATCACACAGCAGGGTCACCTTCCAGCAGCCCAGCCAGAGATTCACGGCCTGCCAGCCAGGCGGGGCCAGGATCCTCAGCAGGGGTGTTGCGGGGTGTGCTCAGATAGCTGTTGGGTCACCTCGCGAGACGCGCGCTTGTCTTGCTGCTCTGGTCAGCCTGCTTTCTCCTCCGCCCGGCAAGAGTGCAGTGATGACTGGAGCCACCGGTGGGGTTCCCCTCTCTGTTCCAAAAGCTACAGCAGATGGTTGTCTGAGCCTGAGATAAAAGCGCTTTCCTCACAGATTAAATGAGGTAAGCAGTGGCTCTCAACCTACCTGCCATGGAGTGAGACTTGAGTGAGCACACTGGTCGCATGCTCTGTCTCGATGGCAGCAGGGTCAGATTGCTATGGACGCGCCCAAGCGCTTCCGCCCAGCTTCTGCGCTTCTCAGTGGGGACAGGCAGTTCAGGGACCATGAGCCACACTTTGAGCAGCAGAATAGCACAGGTGAGTGGCTGGCCACACTGCCTGGCACGGAGTAGGTGCTGCCACTCTTCTGGTTTCCAACAGGCAGTACGAGCGGCTGTCAGTCCCTGGGAGCCCCTGCCCGGGAGGTGCTGCCCACCGTCTGTGGTGGGGACAGTCAGGGAGAGCCACCGGTCAGTGGACTCACGGCTTAACCATGACCTATCCTTTCTCCTCCGTTGCCTCCTCAGGTCACCACGGACATGTACCAGGTGCTGGTTGCCAACACATACCAGCTGGAGTGCAGGGGTGTGGTCAAGGTCAAGGGCAAAGGCGAGATGATGACCTACTTCCTCAACGGGGGGCCCCCGCTCAGTTAGCAGCTGCCACCTGGTGATGCCAGGCAGCCTGGCCTCCAGAGAAATGGAAATGGCTTCTTTGGGTGCCAGTGGGCAGGTGGAAGCCTGCGCTCCAGCCCACGTGGCTGCACCGGTGAGATTTTCCACTTTGACTCCAGAAGCAGCTTCTGGTTTGTGGGCAGGCAGCCGCCTCCGTCCCAGGCCCCGGGGTGCCAGCGTCCTGCAAGCACCAAGCTGACCAAAGATGTTTCCTCCGTAGAAGACTCCACTAGGCGTGATCTGAATCTCGAGTTTTCTAACGGGCGCTGCTGCTGCATGGGTAGAAAGGGGCTGCCAGAGCTCTTACGGTGCGGGGCAGCCCGGCGTGTGACGACAGGGCTGAGGGGGAGGCCTCGGCCTGGGGCGGGTGGGATAAGGCGCGACTCCGGCCCCCGGGAACCTAGGGGCCTCGGGGGTCCGCTTTCCCGTGTGAGCCTTTCAACTGCCGACAGAGGCCACAGCGCCTGCCCCATGGAGGGGCTTTCTGGCAGGAGTGCGGGCTGTGGACGGACTTCGGCCTTCTCCACAGTCCTCCTCCCGCACCTCTTCGAGGGGAACAGAGCGAATTGCGAAGGGGAGGCGAGAGGACTCGAGGCAAGGAGGGGTGGTTCTGAGAAAAAGAATATTTATTAAATAAAACAACTTTCTGTGTCCTTTAGACTATGCTAGTTGTATGCGTATGAGAGACCCACAAGCAAACGAAGATGCCACTGGGGTGGGAGGGCAGGGATCCCAACGTGTCTTTTTTGTATTTTTTTTTATTATTGAAATCCTTGGAGATCTAACAAATATACTGAATTCTATATTTTGTAAATGATATTAGAAAACAGCTGTGCCCAGCATTTGTACTGTACGTATGTCAGCGTGTGGACTGGTGTAGGTGTGTGTGCGCTTAGGCTGTGGAACTGGTCACATACAGGATGCCTGGTGCCCTCACCGCAGACGAGGCAGTTTGGGCTTTTCCCAGGTCCAGCCAGAGCAGCAGCATGTGTCCTTTTGGGGTGCCCTACATTCAGATTAAGTGGGAAGATGCACGCATACATTACCCCATCTCTCTAACACATCACTTCCCTTCAGTTAAATGCAAGTGGATAATAAAACAAAAAGCTGTTTTCCCATCTCAGGCCCCGCTGGAGCCTGCGGCAAACCACTGTCCCCTCTTCCGTTCCCGGAGATGTCAGCCATTTGCTGCCTGCAGAGACGCAGCCCTGAGAGCTCAGGGACGGCCACGGGCGCTCAGCTGCTGTGGGGGTGGTAGGAAGCCTTACCTGCCTGCCTTGCTCGGCTGGCTACTGTGCAGGTGGCTCTCCCAGAGATAAGGCCTCAGACTTGGGGTAACAGTGCAGCCCTCAGGTTCAGGGAGGGTGGTGGCTTTGCTCTCCATCTGCAGACCAGACAGAGAAAAGGGGAGAGCCCAGCTTCAACGTCCAAAGGGCAAAGCTAGCAGAAATTTTGTCTGGTTTTTGTTTGTTTTGGGGGGAGGGGGCAGTTAAATATATAGGAAAAAATTATTTCTTATACCCTACAAGGGTATAAAATGGAAATGGGCATGAAAGTGAAAAACGATCATCACAGAGATATATTCAAACAGAATCCTTGGGTTCTGTGCCCAGATCTTTCTGTTGCTTCTCAGGGCAGAATTCTTCTCACCTCCAACATGAGCCTGAAGGGGGGGGGGGGGCGCAGCTATATACCAGCTGCGAGATGTTACTTTGATGCCGCCCTGCACCGCCTCTCACTGCACCCTAGCGCCGGCCTCCCCGTTCCACACACCATCTCTCACCCCAGCTTGAGCACCTCTCTGAGAAGCAAAGCTTACAGACCTAAAACTGCCAGCCCAAGTCTGTCCACGCTTTTGCTGCTCCATCCTTTAAGTTCTGCATCGCCCCCCCTTTGCATCTGTTGGGCGGGCTGGTTTTCTCCATGGTGGTGTTCTCAAGTCCCCTGCCCCTCCATAGTGCCTGCCAGTGGTGCCAGGTGTTAATTTTGCTTCCAACCTGAGTAACGTATGTGTGCTGCGTTCCTCCGGTGGTCCCCCTGTTGGTTACGGTCTCCTCGGCCTCTTGGGGGCCCATCCCTCCTATCCCAGCAGTGACTGGTGACACCGTGCAGTGCTAGCTCTTCATTCCCTCCAAGGGTGTGCACTCTTTTTATTCCTGCTCTTGCAAAAACAGATACGATTATGATTTCCCATGGAAATTTAAAAAGTCTATTTAAATAATTTAACTATTAAACACTTTCACTGGTAACGTGTCCTGGTCTGATTTGCGGCTTGGGCCATGGGCCTGGTTCCAGTCCGAAGAACAGTGCACTCGGCCCTTGGTGGGGCACTGGGGAGGGAGCCCCAGAAGGCAGAGACCTACTCTGGGTGGGGAACGGTACACTGCTACGGAGAGAATGTTGGCTAAGGACCGCGGTCATTGAGAGAGGACGTTCGTGTTCTTGGCAAGAGGTAGTTCACTGGACTGAGGAGCAGGTATCAGGATGCAGGAGGCTGAGGAATGAGGAGAGACACCAGGAGTGAAAGGGGACAAGGGATCAAGGATGGTACCAGAAAAGATCCAGGGATGAGAAGAGGATGTTTTAAAACAGGTGAGCCAACCTTGTTTCTATGCTAAGGGGGGAAAGAAAGTAGAAAAGACAAGGACACCGATCCCGGAAGGGACCCAAGTAGCAGGGAGAGGAGAAGAGATGCTGGCTGGAGGCATACTGATTTGACCTGGATAGCTAATAACCATGGCTACCATCTATTGGACACTCTGTGTGGCAGACACCGGGATAAGCACCATACAAACTTTATCTCCTTTGTTCCTCCTGGCCACCACATGTCACTGATGAACACACAGAGATTGAATTATTTGCCTAATTCACACAACTGGTAATTAAGAGATGAGATTCAAAGCAGGCCTGTCTGCTAAGCTCATGCAGGTAACTTCGTGAGTTGTCCTCCGTGCCCCAGGACGACTCTTACCTCGCTCGAAGAAAGGAAAGGTGGTAGAAAAGCAGTGCCTGCCTGCCACACCCATCAAATGCAGGGTTCTATTTGGGTTCAGGAAATAAGACCAGGGCGCTTGGTGACGTGAAAATGAAGGAGCCAGGGAAAAAGACTTCACTGGGTTCATTGCAACAATGGCCACATGGGGGCACAGATATGGCAGTCCTGCTCATAGGCAGGCCCCCTGCTCCAAGGAATTGGGACAGCATTGGTGAGGATTCCACTGTCTATGGTGTAGGATGCAATTGTATAGAGCTCATGTTTGACTCTGAGAACTTTTCAGGCTAGGGTCCATCAATTAGAAAAGGAAACCAAATGAAAAGGCCAACCTTTAGGGGCTGATTAGACTAAGGTAGCATGTCAGCTCCTGAAGAATCCCCACCCTGCTGTGACGAGTGGGGGGGCAAGCCTCAGGCAGGCCCAGGAAACCGCATGCACATATGTGCACACCCAGTGCACACCAGGGCAGCCAAGGAATGCAACTCAGAACTTCCATGAGCCCGACCCCTTCCCATCTCCATTGAGCTCATTCCAGAGAACACATCTGTTTCTTTTTTGCAAAAGCATATCCATACCTGGGATGTTAATTAGCAAAACTTACTAGCAAAGACACCATTGATAGGTGTAGTGAGTTCCGGACAGCGCTTAAACATCCACTGACAGCAAAGACTGGACTTCAGCCAGCATGGTGATGATTTGATTGTAGAGCGGGGTTAGCAACATTGTGGGAAGGCACGGTGAAGCCTGGCGCACTGAGGAAGCTGAAGCTACATATTCACCAGGCAGTCGTGTTAAAGACTTTGAAAAAACATTTACAGAACTTTTCCAAAAGCAAGTATCACCTGAGTGGCATATAGTCGAATGATGCCCAGAGCTGTGGTTTTTACATGATAAAAATTATTTTCCATCACGTTGCAACCTCACCACGAGTTGCTAATTAGCAGAAACTGAGCCTCTAGAGCTTGGAAAAGATGCTGAGCCCGAATCACTGCAGGGCAGGACAGTATTCTCGGGCGCTGGGATGTACGATGCTCAGAAGGAAGGTGCCGAGCAGATCCTCGCCGCCACCTGAACAAGAGGAGGCAGTGGCGGGGACACACTGTGGAAAACCCACAGCTTTTCAATTTGTCTAAATCAAAACAATTCCTCACTGAAGACAACAAATGCTGTACAGACTGTTTCCTGAAGGAAGGGGCTGTTAGTCTGGGCCGTGCTGGCCGTGGCTAGGTACCACTTAGCGCAGGGGTCAGCAGGAGTGGGAAGGGCTGGTGTGATCTGTGGGGATGGGTCAGGGGAGGGCACAACAGACCGGAGAACACCATGCCCCCACACCCTGCCTCCGGACGAACTTCATCCAGTGTATAAAGAGCTTTCCCATACACGTTCTCACTTGTGCTTGCCCCCAGGCCCAGGAGGCAGTGGGAGAAAGGACGGGCCCATCTCCTAGGCTGCTCTGATCCCCCCGGGCAAAAGCTACGGCTCTAGCCCACAGGCACTTCTGCCCATTGTGCCTACCTGGCTGGGCACTCATGTTCCTGCAGGGACAGAGGGCCTGCCACTTCTCAAGGTTGACAACAGATGAACTGAGGTCCACTTACTATACTACTATAGCTTTTCTGAGCCTTTCAGATTTTCAAAAAAGCCCTTTGGTGGGGTGCCCCCCCGCCACCGTCTTAGAATGAAAAAACATGGTATTTGCTGTCCTCTTCTTGCGTCTCTTTCCTTCCCACTGGCAGGGTCACTGCTTCTCAAGACAGACACAAGAACAAAGCCAAGTCAGGCCACTGGAATGGCTGACCTCCGAGGCTCCTTTCTCCTCTGGCATTCTCGGATTCTAAATATTTGTGGGACCCGGTCCAAATCTTCAAGTGCCAGACCACAAGTATGGCACAAACATAAACACAATCGAATTAGGATTTTAAGATTTTAAAGCCGAAGGCAGACAAATGAGATAAGCAGCATCACACCAGGGGGGATCTGCGGGAAGGTCACCTGCAAGCCAAAGGGGCCAAGCCTTCGCTCAGGCCCCCTCCGGGCAGCGCGCCAGCAGGAGCGGCCGGCGGCCTTGCCCACCACGGGCCCCGGGCCATGCAGTGCGGAGGGCCAGGTGCTCAGTCTCGGTTCACAGGCCCAGCAGGAGGGCCGGAAGGTGGGATGCAGGGGAAAGACAATAAAGAGAAGGAAGAGCATTGTCTAGGGCTGAGGGTAAAGTAGGCACCCCGTCCCAGTGCTACACCTCACCCACCCGTCTGTTTCTAGTGAACGCAACGGAGCCACCCCCTCACTTGCTGAATGCATCTTCATCCTCAAGGCCCCTTTCCTATTGCTGGTCTATTAGGCCTGTGAATTAAAGAGTTTTTACTGGAGTCCATGAGGGGCCTCATCACTTTTTCTCCCTCTCAGCCAATTTCTAATTTAGACCTGCCTGGAATCTCTGGTTTGTCAGCATCTCTATTTTCCAATTTTGCAAAATTTGCTTCTGTGCTTTGACTCTGTCAGTTAGCTAGACTGGCACTTCCTGGCTCATGTGGAATTTTTTTTTTTGGAGGGCTGCATTTTGCATCAGACTAATCTTTTAAAAGCCATGTTGCATTTGCACTTTTTAAGAGTGCCTTGAGCTTCACATCCCCAGCACTATATGTTATTTCTGTATCATGGGTTGGAGGCTGCTGGCTTCATTCTGCCACCCTCTGCTTCCCATCAGAGCAGAGACCATGAGACCACACACACATGCACACTCATGAAGGCCCTTACACAGTGGTGGGCCCTAGGGCAGCCACCGTTCAAGAGTACCCACTAGATCAGAGTGTTCAAAGCAAACAATGATGGGGCCACAGCGCTAGGGCCACACTGAACAAGTGAGGCTCCCAGAGGCACCTTCCCCCTTGGACAGCGCTCCAGCGCCTGGGAGACTGTGGGCTCCTGGAGAGCGCAGTCTGCCACTGCCAGGCTGTGTGACACTGGACGACGTCATCCTGCTCATTGACCTCAGATGGATTCTGTCAAGCTCACATAACCTGTACAGAAAGCACCTGATGTGCAGCAGGTGCCTGGCAAGCATGAGTCTCTCCAAACCCTTCTCCTCTCTTGGAATGCATCCTCACTGCCCTGCCCAGAAGTCTGCACCCAAGGGCTTGCCAGGGCAGGTAACATGCCTGCTAGACAGTTCAACAGAATCCTCACTTAGCTGATCTCTGAAAACTCTGTACAGTGACTTCTATTTAGGGGCATTTACAGCGTAAGAGACTTACTATCTTAAAAGTAGTAGTAGCACCAACAAGACAGACCATAATGCTATGGACCATGCTGTCCTAGTACTCACTGTGCCAGGCTCTAAGTACTCTATATTTATTGACTCATTTAAATACTCACGGCAACACTTTGCCCAAGGTAACTATTATCATCCCCACTTTACAGACGAGGAAATGGAGGCAAAGAGGTTACGTGGCTTGCAGAGGTCACAATGCTAGTACAAGGGAGAGCCAGGGAGTCTGACTCCAAATTCATAATCACTATTCAAAATTGCAAATAGTAAATGTTCTATTTTTCGTTTAGCGTTTTCAGATATAGGGACCATTTAATGCAGACTTCCCATAAAATTACTTTATATCAAAGAACCAATCGATTCTGTCCTTCAGTTAGAAAAAGTAAATGTTTGAGGGGCGCCTGGGTGGCTCAGTCAGTTAAGTGTCTGACTCTTGGTTTCAGCTTGGGTCATGGTCTTGGGAATCGTGGGATTGAGCCCCATGTCGGGCTCTGTGCTCAGTGGGGAGTCTGCTTGGGATTCTCTCTCTCCCTCTCTGCCCCTGCTTATGCGCTAAATAAATGATTCATAAAATGGGTCCTTAAAAAAAATAAAAAGGGAAAGTAAATGTTTATAACAAATGAATCACCAGTGAAGCTTTAACATTCTACATCAAGAATCATTAATTCATGAGTTAGTCTTACTACAAAGACCAGACTGTATAGCTCCTTGCCCTAAAATCTAAGGCGCGTTTAAGTTTCACTATACCTCCTGCAGCCCCATGTCCCCCCATGTACCGTTACAGATGCAGGAATTTTAGGAAACTACTCAGTCTAGAAAATCCACACTGCAGGAGTTAGCACTGACCAATCTCTTATTTAAAAAGTAATGTAGATTACTTATATATACATTCCAACATATATTCCTTATATATTTCAACATATTTCCATTTTGTCTAGCTTAATATTACATGGTGGTTAAGAACATGAGTTCTGGGTAAGGCTGATCTGGATTAAAATCTTGGTGCCACCACATGAGCTAGATTGTGACTGAGGTCAAGTCCTTAAACCTCTTTAGGCCTCAGATGCTTCGTCTATAAAAAAGAGAGCCTAGGGGCGCCTGGGTGGCTCAGTCGTTAAGCGTCTGCCTTTGGCTCAGGTCATGATCTCAGGGTCCTGGGATCAAGCCCCACATCGGGCTCCCTGCTCAGTGGGAAGTCTGCTTCTCCCTCTCCCACTCCCATTGCTTGTGTTCCCTCTCTCGCTGTGTCTCTGTCAAAAAATAAAATCTTTAAAAAAAAAAAAAAAGAGAGCCTACAGAAAGGCTTTCTGGGAGGATGATGTGCTTATCATACACAGTGCCATTTCCCCTCCACGTCGGCTTTGTCTGTTCTCACTGCTGCTAGAATAGTAAGAGCCCAGTGGTTGTCGGGAACACACAGACAAACTCACAAGGAATATTCTTCCTGAGATTCTGTGGCACAGAAATATGACCCCAACTTTTGAATCATTTAAGCCTGAATCTCAGGTTTGAACGTGAAGTTTCCTCAGGTGAACATGAGAGAGTGCTAGCCCATCCCCCAGGCTGCCATAAGGATTAACCACGTCGGAGGACCTAGCCCTGGCCCACAGACGGCGCTAAGAATTCATATCATTAGTCCCAGGCACTGGAGGAATTCAAAGTAGAAGGCCACGTACTGTTTGCTCACCTTTAGGCAAGGTCCTTGACAACCCAGCTTCACAGAAAAGCACTGGCACAAAACCAGCAAACAATCGGGGCAGAGCTGGGGAGGGGCTGCCAGGACTGAATGGGAGAGAGAAATGTTGAGCCCTGCTTCCTACTCTCAGACGGAGCCTGACTGCGCTTCCATGCACTGACACTTGCACGCTATGCTGTGGGATGCGGGAGCCAAGCGCAAACAGGACCCGTGTGTAAGGTGGGGCTGAGAATACGGTTTGTTACCAAGGGAAGAGCAGGAACAACTGATTTCAGGAACTCTCTGAGAGCTAAGCCTGTTCTCTCCTTGAGTTTCCTATAGTCTCCGCTGTGCTAAGTAAGACTATTTATTACACACCGGCACTGCCAACGCAGAAGAAAACACGTACACACGACAACAGCAATCACTGCTCACGAGCGAGGAGGATACCAGCCGCATGGCTTGTAACCACACAGCGCTTCAACACTGTGACTTCACCTGTGAAGTAAAGTAACCTAGAGAGCCTGGCCACTCAAGGAAGAGGTTTCAGTAGTGGCAGCCACAGTTGCTCTTTGAAAAGTTCACTGCTCAAACGGGAGGCTGCGATACGCCAACATTCAACAGCAGTCCCAGAGCACCGATGGAGATGACCAGACACCCCCAGCCCTCATCAACAGAACCATTCGAGTTTCAATTCTCAGCCAACACAGCCTTTACAACACAAACTCATTCATCACCCTTGGAGTAACTTTTAGGTAGCATATTACTAAAGCCAATTAAAACTAAAAATCAGATTTGATCAGCATTTCCTTAGAGCTGATGAAGCAGAAAAACACAAAGAAGGCTTGCCCACAGACAAAGATGGCAGCCCTGAGGAGTCACCTATAACTGGTGGTAAGGCCGAGTGTTCAATTCGATCCGCGTGCTGGCTTCTCTGGAAGTACAGTTGATCCTTGAACAACACAGGTTTGAGCTGTGCAGAGCCACTTACATGTGGACTTTTTTATAATTACAGTATTACAAATGCATTTTTCTTAAGATTTAAAAAAAATTTTCTCTTACTTTATTGTAAGAATACAGCATATTATACATATAACATATAAAATATGTGCTAATTGCTTATCAGTAAGGCTTCCAGTAAGCTGCAGGCTATTACTAGTTAAGTAGTTATACATAGATTTTTGACTGCACGAGGAGGGGTGGGTGCCCCTAACCCCTGCACTTGATGTTCGAGGTCAACTGCAATTTATTCGTTCTTTTACTACATACTCCATGATAGCTCTAACTTTTAAAATGAAAAGTTTCTTAAAATAAAAATCACTCACATACACACGCGCGCACGTGCGTTCTGTTGTATCTCTTGGAAATCCAACAGCTCAGAGTGGGGTCCCCAGTTTCCTTAGTAAAACTTTTGGAATAAAGGCCAAGCAACTCCCTTTTTGGTGGGCCGCTAATCTGAGCAGGAAGCACTTCCATGACACGGAGCTGAGGCTCATACAACAAATGTGCTCCGTGGAGCCTTGACAAATCAAATCTAATGAGATTCCAGACATGGCCTAACAGAAATGGAGCCAGACATTTGTCCAGACTGGATTCTACTATGAAAAAGACCACAATTAATACAAAATAAATGTGCTAATCCAGGGACAGCACATTCACTTTATATAAATTATAAAATTACAAAATTAGGTAAAGGTTCTCCATGTCTCCAGACATTTGTCTCAAATGGATTTTCAAGCTTTAACACATACCTAATTTTAGCTTAGGATAAGAATTTTTCCTAATGGAAACAAAATCCTCTATTAACCACACCAAAAATTCTTAAATGTACCTCTGAAAGCTGGTACAAGTTGAGGATTCAAGGCACAATCACAATATGCAAAAACAGCTGAGGCTTCTGTTCATTTTAACATTTCACAGGAGCCCCAAGTGCCAACATTTTTACGAGAATCCCTCAGGAAGAAGTCCCCCCTGAGGAAGTGGTGTACTCTGACTTACAGAGCAAGCTAGTGCGATGCAAAATTTATTCCCCTTCTTCTAAGCCGTGACTTGCAGGAAGTTCAAGAGTCAAATTTTACACTTGATAACAGCAACATGTTCCCTTTTCCTTTCATTTTCACTGATCTTGTTTTTCTCCCTTTCTGTTCATATTATTACCATTGCTGTATAGGTCTTATTTTGGTATCGTGCTTCAAGTTCTTTTGGGAAAGAGGCCAGGTATAAATACATTTCAAATACAGACCAAAAAAGCAAGCAAATACTGTAATTATTTTTAGGATATAAAAGACAGCATCTATGCCTTCACAGCACACCTTAATAAAAAAGCAGTATTTCTGAATTACCTTAAGAGACCCCTAGGTTTGACACTACCAGGCCTGAGCTCATTAAGTCCCCAATTCCCTGATTTTACCAAGAACAGACCTATTCCCTGAGTACAACCTTAGTTATCTTCATCAGTTCCCACTCTGGTGGGGAAGAGCCCCAAAGCTAAGGGATAAGAAGTTGTATGTGCTTAGCTCTGTGGCCCTAGATAAGTCATTAACATGTGACAAGAAAGCAACTGGGGCGCTTGGGTGGCTCAGTTGTTAAGGGTCTGCCTTTGGCTTGGGTCATGATCCCAGGGTCCTGAGACTGAGCCCCGCATCGGGCTCCCTGCTCGGTGGAGAGCCTGCTTCTCCCTCTCCCACTCCCCCTGCTTGGGTTCCCTCTCTCGCTGTGTCTGTCTCTGTCAAATAAATAAATAAAATCTTAAAAAAAAAAAAAAAGGCAACTAATTCTCCTACACTACAAAACTCATTATAATTAGGTAAATGCAGACTTGTTCTTAAAAGTATAGTATAAATGGAAGATATTACTATCATACATACATATTAGAAGCCTAATGAGCTTAAGAACTTTACACTCATGGCAAAAATTTTTCATTCCAAATTCATAATAGTTTCTTTGGCAACAACATGATAGAGGCAGAGAAGTCATATAAACACTCAGCGATGCAGACACCAAATAATGAAAGAAAGCATTTCTGTACATAAACATTATTTATGCCTATTTTCATTTTTTACACTAAGATGTAAACATCCCATTATCCAAAATAGCGGTGAAAAAACAACAAAAACAAAAAACAAATTAAGCCTTTAAAGACAGCTGGTGAGTTTTAAAGTGTCCTTGTTGAATGATCCAAACACCAAACACTATAATTCAATAATTCAGTAATATGGAGAACCAAACTGAACCAACTGGTAAGAGAGCTATAAAGTATCAATATATAGCAAAATCGCAGAATGCTCCAACTTCTTGGTTAACTGGATATTTACAAGAAAACTCTTCCTGTTTTAACCATTAGTTCAGAAAAATTTTTCTAAACTGAACCACTTCACTCTCCTGGCTCAGTAAGTACAAAATGCCAAACATAAATCAACTTTATTTTGCTGATTTAGGATCATGTAGTATATCTCTTGGGGTAGTTCTCAGAAAATACATAATTTCTGTGCGGTTTTGTTAGAGTCAGAAAACTGAAATGGAATTTCCCGTTTTAATTAAATCACTGACATTACAAGCTTATTGTCTTCCTTTTGCCTCATTCTCCTAAAAGGTTCTAGTTAAGCAAGATTTTACAGTTGCAGACGTATCTGCATATACAGGTTCAGGCAAACGTGGTGGTTCAATGACTTTACCACTCTGGATTCCTCTGCTTAATAAATACACTTAGTAACATGAATTATACGTATTGGGTTCACCGTCTTCTGGGTATCAAATTTTAGTACCTTATATATACTTTGCTTGGAATCTTTTCTTTCAAAACAAAAGAAAATCATTAATGAAGTTACCTTCCAAAACCAGGAGAGTTGCAGATTTTGCTAATGGAATCAAACTGTGCTTCCTATATTATTAATTCATAACTGCTTGAACAACCTTTATAATGTTATCAAAAAGCAAACAAATTCTCTAAAAGATACTAGGAGCTGAACTCCTCAAAGACACAAAATAGTAAGAGCTGCTGGAAGAAGTTACCTTCTGATTCTCTCAGTACAGTTCAGTGTTTCCACAGAGCAGGACTCACACCACTGGTAGCACACAAGAGTATTTAAGGTGGTACACAACACAGCAGTAAATAATACAGAATCACAGTGAAAATGTCATTCCCTTTACAATTTCATCCTTCTGATAATGCCACAGAAAGCACCCCATTTTGGTGCTGGGTAACATCTATCTCACTGCACCAAGCAGGCTTCTTGGATTCAGAGCCTCGGGAGGCATTAGGATCTAGTTAGAATTTAATAACATCTTTTGTTTTATTTTGTAGTTATTCCTGCTAAATCGATGCTGGTTTTCCTCTCGGAGTAGAGATTAGTTTGTTTTTTAAACTATTTGAAGATTTAAAAGATAAATACTAAGAAATAACAGTATAGGTAATACTCAAGTGATTGAAGTATGGGGCACAATGGCTATAGAATCTAACAAATCACATGTTTAAAAAGTAATTTCAAAAGGAACTACAAACATGGTCTAGAAAGGAAACATATGTTACTGTGTTTTCAATACTTGTGATGTTCTAGAGATAAGCTCAAAAAAGCCTTCTCCTGTATCAAGTGGTTTCCAGATTAGATTCAAGCGAAAATATAAAAGGAAAAAGAACCAATTCCACACCATCCTGGACTTCATAAACTCCTGGTACCAGAAATGTGCAAATAATCGGATATTTAGCAAGTTGTCTGAAACATAAACTCCACGGCATCTTTTTATTTAGGCTCTACTTATGTCTCACAAAGGCGAACCCAGGCTGCAGAGTTCCCGCTTGGTCCTCAGAGCATGTACCACACACGTTTTGATCGAACTCTTCAGAAGGATTCCGGACCGCTGGCCAATTCTTCCAATGGCTTCTGACCGTTCCTCCACTGTCGTGGCCCTGTAGAGGGAAGTCTCCTCCTCCTCTGAATCATCATCTCACGGCTAACATGAGGAGTCTGCCTAGCAGGTACTGCACGCTCCCAGGCACGCCATGCTGACTTAAAACAAACGGGACGGTTGGACAGAAAGAAAGCAGAGCTTCTCGAATGTGGGGAACAGTTTCTTCATCACAGTGGCAGTTAAGATATGCTCCCTCTTCCTTTTTCCCCGGGAGCCAGGGCAACATGTCTGAAGGATAGTGTCAGACATCATAATCAGGAGCCTTGCCCTGGGCTTGCCTGAGCCAGATCTGCAGTGTAACAAACGCCCCCACAGTCACATGAAAGAAAAGCTGCCACAGGTTGCGCAGTTCATAGAGATACATGTTGCACAGACAGATTAAACCAAAAGTCAAAAAAGATTTGACATTCCGCCAGTTGGTGTAGTAGACAAGTAAATAACACTGTTCAAAATATAAAATGAAAGATGATTAGGCTTACAAGAAAAGAAATAGATGCTTCTACTATCAAATTTTAACAGGCCACAGAGTAAAATTTAAGAGTGGAATAAAGGGATTTTTCATCTACAGATAAGATAATGTAGCCTCTTTAAGACATTCAGCTATGAAAGCTCTACAGCTTGAAAGGAAAACAGATTTTTCCTTTTATGTTTGTCATTTGTCAAAAGACACACCACTTTGTATCATATTTAAAATGGAGTTACAACTGGATGACTCCCCTGCAAACAGGCTGAACACATTCCTCAAGGTGACAGGCAACTATGAAGCATTCTCAGGGTCTGAGGGGATTCCATTGCTCATTCTCACCCCAGAAAAGTACAAAAAAACCTCAAACAAACCATGGCAAAATGGTCTCATATAATCTGAGTCTGCATATTAATGAAATCCACAAATATTTACTGATCCCCCATTAAGTGCCTAGGAACTAATAAGCAAGGTAGAGTATCTGAGATAGATAGAATTCATTCAACAGATGTTTATTGAGGGCCAGCTACAAGTTAGGCATTGTTCTTTAGCTTCCAGTAAACAAATAAAGCCCTTGCTCACATGGAGCTTAAATTCTAATGGAGGGAGAAAGATTATATATATAAAAGATCATATATATGTATATAAAATACCAAATAGTTATGTCTTAAAATAAAAGATGGAACAAGGGGACAGAGAATG
This sequence comes from Neomonachus schauinslandi, assembly GCF_002201575.2. Lineage (NCBI taxonomy): Eukaryota > Metazoa > Chordata > Mammalia > Carnivora > Phocidae > Neomonachus > Neomonachus schauinslandi. Next base: position 66,687,719 of record NC_058403.1, on the reverse strand, counting down.
TAGTAAGTGCTATTTTAGAAAATATAATAAAGAAACTACCCCCCACACGCCCCAAATCCTGGCATTCACCTTTTCCTGCTTTATTTTTCTCCACAATATAACCATAAACACACTTCAAAAATATGCTTGTTTTGTTATATATATATATATTCTTCCAATAGGATCTAAGCTTCATGAAAGGAGAGATTTTTTTACTGTCTTGTTCACTCATTTATCCAGGGCCCAGAACAGTGCATGGCACACAGTAAGTGCTCAATAAAAATTTGTTGAATGAAAGAACTGTTTTCCAGAAGGTATCTAAAATTCACAATCTGCTAAATACAGGAATTATATGTGATTACAGTCTTAAGAAAGAAGCAGAGTCTTTGTGTGAAATTCTATCCAGGCTTCAGTACAGGAAGGACTTCAAGGTGTTTGCAACAATGCTGAAAGAACGTGGAAATGTTCTCTTAAATCTTTTTATTTCTTATACAAATTAGGACTTTGCTTACTTAAAAAGAAGACTGCTATCCGAACAAAATGAACTGTAAGGACTTATTTTGACTGATTTTCATTGTGTAAAAAAAGTTGGAAAAATAATTTTTCCTTTTGAAATAATTTTAGACCTAGAAAAGAGTTGTAAAAATTGTAGAGTTTTTTTTTTTTTTTTTTTTTTAAGATTTATTGGACAGAGAGAGAGACGCAGCGAGAGAGGGAACATAACAGGGAGAGTGGGAGAGGGAGAAGCAGGCTTCCCGTCGAGCAGGGAGCCCGATGCGGAGCTCGATCCCAGGACCCTGGGATCATGACCTGAGCTGAAGGCAGACGCTTAACAACTGAGCCACCCAGGCGCCCCAAATTGTAGAGTTCTTATACATCCTTCATCCCGCTCCCCCTAATGTTATCTTCTTGTATAACCACAGTATAATCATCAAACTACAAAATTAACATTGATACAATACTGTAGACTAATCTACAGACTTTATTGGAATTTTGCCAGTTGTCCTAAGGCTCTTTTTCTGATCCAGAATCCAATCCAGGATTCCCTATTGCATTTAGCTGTTATATCTCTTCAAATCTGTCATAGTTCCTCAAGTCTGTTTTTCATGACCTTGACAGTCTAAAGAATATCAATCGGTTATTCTGTAGACTGCCCCTTAATTTTGGTTTGTCTGATATTGTCTCAAGACTGAAGTGAGGACATGCAGTTTGGGCAAGAATACTACAGAGGTGATGTGCAGTGTGTCTTACAATTGGTGATGTTAACTTTGATCTCTTGGTAAGGTGGTGTCTGACAGGTTTCTCCACTGTGAAGTAACTATTTTTCCCTTTGTAGTTAGTAAGTTGTCTTGTGGGAGGAGAAATAAAGACATTCTCAGGTGAAAGACTAACAGAATTTGACATCTACAGATACACCTTAAAAGAATGGCTAAAGGAAGATCTCTAAGCAGAAAGGAAACAATAAAAGAAGAAACCCTGGAACACTGAGAAAGCAAAAAGAACAGTCAGCAAGGGGCGCCTGGGTGGCTCAGTCGTTAAGCGTCTGCCTTTGGCTTGGGTCATGATCCCAGGGTCCTGGGATCGAGCCCCGCATCGGGCTCCCTGCTCTGTGGGAGGCCTGCTTCTCCCTCTCCCCCTCCCCCTGCTTGTGTTCCCTCTCTCGCTGTGTCTCTCTCTGTCAAATGAATAAATAAAAATCTTCAATAAAAAAAAAAAAGAACAGTCAGCAAAATAATGTAATAGGTTCTCCTTCCCCTCTTCAGATTTCTAAATTGATGACTGAAGTAAAAATTCGTAACACTGTCTGATGTGGTTCTAAATATACGTAGAGGAACTATTTAAGACAATTATAAACAGAGGAGGGCAAAGGGACATAAAAGGAGATACAATTTCTATGTTCCACTTGAACTAGTAAAATGACAACACCAAAAAACTGATAAGTATGCCTAACGCAATACCTAGAGCAACCACTTAAAAACTATACAAAGAGGGGTATGGGTGTCAGTCAGTCAAGCGTCCCACTGTTGATTTTGGCTCAGGTCATGATCTCAGGGTTGTAAGACTGAGCCCGCGTCGGGACCCAGGCTGGGTGTGAAGCCTGCTTGGGATTCTCTCTCCTTCTCCCTCTGCCCCTCCTTCCCAATCTTGCGCACACGTGTATACTCTCTCAAAAAAAAAAAAAAAAACCAAAAAAAAACTATGCAAAGAAATAAACTCAAAAACACTACAGATAAATCAAAATGGAGTTCTACAAAATGTTCAAGTAACCCACAGAAAGAAAACATAAAAATGAAAACCAGAAAACAAAAAATAAGATGGCAAACTTAAACCCTAATATATTAATGTTACATTAAATGTAATGGCCTAAATACAACAATTAAAAAACAGAGATCAGCAGAATGGATTAAAAACAGCTTTTAATCTGTCTACGAGAAATTCACGTCAACTGATATAGGCAAGGTGAAAGTAAAAAGATGGAGAATATATTATGCAAACATTAAACAGAAGAAAGCAGAAGTGGCTATATTAATATCAGATAAATATATTTCCAAAAAAGAATGGGCTAGAGAGGGATATCATTATATAAGATATTATATAATGATATATAGTGATAAATGGATCAGTCCACTAAGAAGGCAATATATCCTAAATGCATATGAGCCAAATAACAAAGCTACAAAAACTGATAGAACTGAAATGAGAAACATACCAATCCACAATCATAGTTGAAAACTTCTAATACTCCTCTCTCAACTGACAGAACTAGACAGAAAATCAACAAGGATAGAGAAAAACTGAACATCAACCATCGCAACCTAATTGACATTTATAGAGCACTTACTCAGCTACAGTAGAATACACATTCTGTTTAAGTGCTCATGGAACATATACCAAGACAGACCATATTCTGAGCCACAAAATAAATTACAACAAATTTAAAAGAACTGAAATCACACAAAGTGTTTTCCAACCACAATGGAATCAAACTAGGTATCAATAATGGAAAGAAAACTGGAAAATCTCCAAACTCTTGGACGCAAAACACAATTCCAAATAATCCATAATCCATAGGTCAAAGAGGAAGCCACAAGGAAAAAAATTTTTAAATACACTGAATTAAATGAAAATAAAATGCAACATATCAGCCAATGGAAAGAGCCAAATATCAACTGACTGATGAATGGATAAAAATGACATGGGGTGTGTGTGTATCCCATTTTATATATATATATTCATTCCATTATATATATATTCCATTATATTCCAATATATATATTCCATTATATATATATTCTATTATATTCCTATATATATTCCATTATGTGTATGTAATATTCCATTTTTATATATATATAAATTTAAATATGTGTGTATATATATATATATATATATTTATAATGGAATATTACTCAGCCTTAAAAAAAGAACGAAATCTGACCATTTGCAATGACATGGAGGGAGCCAGAAAGTATTATGCTAAGCAAAGTAAGTCAGAAAAAGGCAAATACCGTATGATCTCATTCATATGTAGAATTTAAGAAACAAAATAGAAGAGATGGAGGGGGTGAAGAGAGGCAAACCGGGAAACAGACTCTTAACCACAGAGAACAAACTGAGGGTTGCTGGAAGGGAGGTGGGCAGAGGGACGGGTGAAATAGGTGATGGGTATTAAGGAGGGAACTTATTGTGATGAGCACTGGGTGTTGTATTTAAGTGATGAATCACTAAATTCTACACCTGAAACTAATATTACACTATGTTAACTAACTGGAATTTAATAATAACTTGGAAAGAAAAAAAAAAATGAAAAAAATGCAACATATCAAAATTTATGGGACACAGATAATGAAGTGCTCAAAGAGAGAAATGTATAACACTAAAAGTATATATTACAAGAGAAAAATTCAAATCAGTTATCAAAGCTCCCATCTCAAGAACCTAGAACAAGAGCCAAATAAACCCAAAGCAAGCATGAAGAAGGAAATAATAAAGAGCAGAAATCAGTAAAAATTAAATATATGAAAAAACAAAACAAAGAGCAGGTTCTTTGAAAAGATCAATGAAATTAACAAGGAAGTCTGACAAAGAAAAAGAGCAGATACAAATTATCAATATGAGGAATGAAGTAGAGGATATCACTACAGATCATACAGACACCAAAAAGAGAGATAGTAAGGGGATACTACAACCAACTCTACACACACAAACTTGGTAAGATGAAATAGACCACTTCCTCATAAAATACAAACTATCATAATTCACATATTATGAGAAAGATAATTTGAATAACTATTAAGAAAATGGAACTTAATACAGATTATATAGTCACAGTAATCAATACTATGTGGTACTGGCAGAGAGACTAGGTACATAGATCAATAAAACAGAATACAAAACTCAGAGATAGACTTACACAAATATGTCCAACTGATGTTTGACAAAGATGCAAAAGCAATTCAGGGGAGGAAAAAAGCCTTTTCAAAAAATGGAGCAACTGGCCATTCATTCACAAGCAAACAAAACAAAACAACACAAAACCAAAAAAACCAAAACTCAAAACCAAAAACACAAACACCCCTCAATCTAATCATCTAAGTCTCACATTTCATACAACCTTATACAAAATTTAATTAAAAATGGATCATGATTTTCAAAGGTGTTTTTTTATAATTTTTTTAGTATGTTAGTCACCATACAGTACAACATTAGTTTTTCATGTAGTGTTCCATGATTCATTGTTTGTGTATAACACCCAGTGCTCCATGCAACACATGCCCTCCTTAATACCCATCACCAGGCTCACCCATCCCCTGTCCCCCTCTAAAACCCTCAGTTTGATTCCCGGAGTCCATAGTCTCTCATGGTTCGTCTCCCCCTGTGATTTCCCCCCTTTATTTTCCCCTTCCTTCTAATGTCCGCCAGGCTATAGCTGATGCCAGAGCATTTATCTAAAGACAGTCTCTTTGGAGTCTCTGGCCAGTGCTAGGATGACTTCCTGCCTGGAAACAAGACAGGGAAGTGCTGGAAGGGGTGCATGCCAAAAGGGCTGGGGCCTGAAAGCAGTAGGGCTCAGTTAGTGAAACCACCAGAGTCAGCTAGGGAGCTTTAGAGAACACATCAGTGCTGTCCTGCCTTAGACCAATTAAATTCTAAACCTCTGAGCAGGGTGGGAGAAGGAAGAGAGCAAGCAGTTATATTTTTCAAAGCTCCCCAAATGCTTATAATAGGTAGCCAGGGTTGAGAACCCCACCATTCCAGGGCTTCCTTTAAAACTTGCTTCTGCCACTGGACTGGGCCTCCTCGTGAGAGGCTTCCGGAAAGAACAGGGGAAAGAAGAGGACATTGCCCAGGAACCTGCTCCTCATAGCACCCTCCTCAGGAGTTGGCCAGGGCTTTCCCTCTGCTCAGCACTTGGCAGAAACCAAGTGGGAAGAGAAAAGAAGATTATGGTTAGCATTGCCTGCCCTCACAGAGCTCTCAAAACAGCTGGGGAGTCCATATTAGCACATGAGAAACGGTGGCAGAACCATGAGGCATTAGGCTGCAGCCAGGGTTCAAAGGACAGATTCTGAGAGGTCCACGGGGCGGGGGGGGGGGGGGGGGGCAGGAGGTCGACATGGAGGAGATGGAGCCTCCTAAAGATGTGTAAGAGAGGGGCACAAAGGGAGTACGAGGAAGGCAGTTACGAGAACAGTGCACAGAATGAGCAGAGTCACAGAAAAGGCCTGGGGTGGCACAGTGACGAGACCACTCTAGGGTGCAGGATGTCCCTGGAGAGTAGCAGGAAATCCACTTCGATGATTTAAGCAGAGTGGGGCCAAATTATGGAGGGCTGATGTACTAGCCTGAGTAATGTAAGCATCATACGGTAGAGAGTACAAAGACACTGTGGAGTCTTGAGTAATGATAGTGTTTTCCAGTAATCTAACAGAGTATTCAAAGAAACCAGAGGTGGCAAGACTGAGTAATACAACAATCCCAATGTGAAAGACAAATAAAGGCCTATGTGGTCACTGTGGAAGCACAAAGAAAAAGAATAAATCCTAGAAATAGGTTTACATTCTAAATAAATAAACAAATAAAAATGGATCATGAACTTTAATGTAAAACATAAAACTAAAACTTTTAGAAGAAAACAAAGGAGAGAATCTTCAGGGTCCAGGAGTAGGCAAAGAGTTCTTAGACTTGAATCAATGGAATTATAATGGTGACAGATGGTAGTTACATTATGGTGAGCACAGCATAAGGTGTAAACTTGTGGAATCACTATGTTCACACCTGAAACTAGTTAACACTATGTGTCAACTATACTTCAATTAAAAAAAAAGTTCTTAGACTTGATACCACAAACATATTCCATAAAAGAAAGAAGTGATAAAATGAACTTTATCAAAATTAAAAACTTTTGCTCTGCAAAAGACCTGGTTCAGAGGATGAAAAGACAAGCTACAGACTGGGACAAGATACTTGCAAATTACATTTCTGACATGGGTTAGATGGCTAGAACTCTCAAACCTGACAGTAAAAACCAAATGATCCAATTAGAAAATAGGCAAAAGACATGAAAAGACATTTCACCCAAGAGGACACACAGGTAACAAATAAGTACATGAAACAATGTTCAACATTATTAGCCATTAGGGAAATGCAAATTAAAACCAATATGAGGGATCACTACACACCTATCAGAATGGCTAAAATAAAAAATAGTGATAAAAACAAATGCTGGAGAGCATATGGAGAGACTGGATCACTCACACAATGCTGGTGTGCGTGATGTAAAATGTAAAATGTGTATGTTAAAATGGAATGCCACTCTGGAGAACTGGTTCTGTTTCAATAAAACTAAGCATGCAACTACTACAAGACCTAGCAATTGCACTCTTGAGCATTTATCTCAGAGAAATGAAGACTTATGTTCACACAGAAACCTGTACATGAATGTTTATAGCAGCTTTATTTATAATAGCCCCAAATTGGAAACAACCGAGATGCCCTTCAATGGGTGAATGATTAAACAAACTGTGCTACATCCATACCCTGGAATACCATTCAGCAACAAAAAGGAACAAACCATTGATGTACGCAACAACCTGGATAAATCTCCAGAGAATTATACTGAGCAAAATAGTGCCAATCACAGAAAGTTCATACTATATGGTTCCCTTTATATAACATTACTTAAAATGAGGAAATTTTAGAAACGGAGAACATATTAGTGGTTGCCAGAGATGAGGGGGCAGGAGGGAAGTGGATGTGGCTCTAAAAGGGCAACTTCAAAGGGGTGCTTGTGGCAATAAGAATGTTCTATATCTTGCCCCCATTGACATCAATATCCTGGCTGAGATAATGTGTTATAGTTGTGCAAGATAGTACTACTGGGGGAAACCCAGGTAAAGGTTATATATCTCTCTTACAACAATCACAATTACCTCAAAATAAAAAGTTTATTAGGAAAAACAACTGTATACTCACATATGTGTCTGCAACTTACTTTATAAACTAATAAACATACTATAGGCATGTACATACAAAAAGAGAGTGAGATATAGAAAGTGTTGCAAAATGTTAATAATTGGTGGCTGTAAGTGTACTCGTCTTTCAAGTTTTCTGGAAGTCTGAGAGTTCTCAAAATAAAGCACTGAGGGGAAAAAAGAATAGTCTCTAGTTTCTAGATCCTTTGATTTCCTCTTTCAGATGTTCCATAGCAAGATTACTCCTATTTGGCTGAGCTCTGTGTGTCCCTAAGTACCCACAGCCTGGAGAAAAAGACAACAAACTATGTAGCCTTAGCCTCTGAGGACTGATCTAAAGGGGATTAAAAAACACTCTGACAACTGGAGACGGAGCATGTTATAGGGTAAAATATAATCACGTATGTTTTATTGTGGAAAAAGCCAGCGTCATTATCACTCTGCTCAGCATATTTGGAAAGCATGCAGTTTCATGCCTGTCAATAAGAAAACTGGCTTTTTGCTTTTCTTTTTTAAAGCATGAATCCATTTAACTTCTCTCAAGTACAAGAACCCCTGAGTGACAGCGCTCCTCTGAGAACTCTCTTCAGCTGTTCCGGGGAAGGCAGCAGAGGTGTGTTATCTCCCCCTAAACAACAGCACTGATCTGGAGTCCTGCAGACCCGGGCTTGAGCCGCTGACTGCACAAACTGGCTAGATGGGCCTCAGTGAAAAATGGCAATCATAACAAGACTAGCATGGGATTTCCTGTGAGGATTTCCCGGGCACACGGAATATAAAGGGCTTAAGCACACAGTAAGAGCGCAATACAGTTTGCTATTATAAGTAGTCTTTAAAATTATTTCATTAAGGCTCTTTGATAAAAAGTAATTTTTAAAATATAAATAAATAAATGAATAAAATCATTTCATTAAAGCCAAGCAGCCAAAAGTACATTTTACAAGAACTCCTCATAAAATTATTTTAAAGTTAACATTTACCTCACATTGTTTTAGAATCATATGAAATAATGCATATAAGAGTTATAAAATTATAATTTTATAGCTTTATGGAAATTATACAAATATAGGAATTGTGCTTACAAACAGCATAATATAGTGGAATGAATACAATATTTAAAATCAGAAGACCCAGAGTTAAGTCCTGACTCTACCGCTTACTGGGCCATGTGCTTTCTGGATAGTACTCAAACTGCCTCAGATTTCTCATTTTCAAAAATGAAATAATATCCTCTATGTGATAGAACTGTAGAGATTAAAGTTTAAAATCTACACAAGAATACTACATAAAATTAAAGCACTTGTGACATTAACAAGTGTTCACATTTCCTGCATGAAATGTCATTCATTACAATTAAATCTGTCAAAGTGTGTAGAAAATTTCTAAATACAAATGATTAAGAAACATTAGGGGCTTTTAAAAAACAGGGCCACTTGAAACTAAAATCTCTAATCTACCTTTACATAAAGTCAAATGCATATATTCAAAGTATTTCACTAGAGACTTCTACTGAGTTTTTTAGGTAGCCTTACGTTTGCAGTCCTGAATCTTTCTAACATTCTTTCTATGCAAGCCAGAGAAATGTGTCGCTTACAAAAGTTAGGTCAAAAGGTATTGCTTGCTGTACCATGTTTCAGCAAAGACATTCCTCAGTTTGAGTTACTGGCATGGTTACCCCTCCCGTCCCTACAAATCTGTGCTTCCTGTCTTCTCAGGAATGCCAGTACCCATCTCCCTATCAACAGCTGCAAAGCCTCCTGGCTCTGTAAGTCTTCAAGTCCTAGTAGTCTTCCTCCTCAGTGTCACTCCCTCACCCCCGATCGCTACTGCCATTCTCAGAGTTCACTCTCACTGCCTTCTGCCTTAAGTAAAAGAATCACCTCCCAGCTAATTTCCTTTCTTCTAATTTCTCTGCTCTGGCAATCCATCCTATTCCTCACTACTAAATTAAATATCCTAAAGTCCTGCTTTTGCTGTTCCCTGTTCAAAGACTTTCCCAAAAGTACAAAATCCTCACGCTGAAGTATAAGCAGAGCCCCGAGACTCAGTAATCAATCCCCAAAAAATCTGGAAATAGCCTTTACCGCCACAGGCAGATGACATACTACCACGGAAACCTGGCACAGAAGAGTGTTAACATTAAGTACACTGGGATCTAGGTCCATTCAAAATAGAGATGTAGATCATAAAGCTAACAGAGGCTCAAAGAGAGGCAAAGAACTCAGACATTATTTTTATTTATTTAAGTGCACAATTAAGAGAATTAATACCTGAAACAAACAATAATAGGAAAGTGTTTCTCAAAAATTGGAGAGAACCTACCTGGTAAAGGCAGGCTGCTGTTCCAAGGAAAAATGCAACAATGTAATTAAAATCTTCACCATCACTCTGCAAAAAACAAAATTAAAAATTACTTTTTTCCTGGTGGAAGCCCATTTCCAAAAATAATCCATCGATACGGCAATGTTTATGCACAAATGGTCAAATTTTTATCAAAATGGCATATAAAAATTCTCAAGAGTCCTAAAAGTTCCAAGGAGTGTGAGGTACAGAGACTACCAGTCTTCCTCTATATTTTGGCCCATCAATTTCATCTTACCCATGTGTGAAAGGTGAAATGAAAATGAAATCACTTATGTCAAGGGGTTTTAAAATGGTGTCAGAGGCCATCTCCTCTAGATTTACGCACGTCCTCACCTGATGAAACCATGAACTTTGAACTGGGCCAAACTACAAATATTCCAAGGACTCTGCCCGAACCCCTGCAATTTGCTACAGTAAGAGAATTTGCTTAGGGACAGCCTTAGCAACCAACTATATTCAGCCAAGATTAGTTTTCTGATGCCAACACCAAACAAAATTCTTTGTAAACAACACATACAAACATTCCTTTCTGTCTTCTTTAAACTCTTGATTTTGTACCCTAAAGGGACACAATTTGGGTTGCTACCCAATCTGTGCTCCCCAAGTTGCAATTCTGAGACCCCAAATAAATGCTCTTGTTTTATTTCAGCTCTGCCTCTTTTCTTAGTCAACCCAAGAAAAGATGTAAGCCAATGGGAAAGTTTCCACATAAAGTAAAAAACCTCTCTTCTCTACTGGAAAAACAACAACAACAACATACAAAAATGTACAACCCCCCAGTGGCCTACAAAGTCAGTCCTGCTCACTAGGATCACCACGTGACTCAAATAAATATTGACAAACCTTACTATAAGGTAAGTACATCATTGAATCGTCCAATAAAGTAATTTGACATGATTAAAAAAAAAACAAAAACTGAAAAGTTACTGTCCACTAGAGTGTGCTAAATCCCAATGAGAACAGTCACACAGGCTGTGCAAGAAAAACAGCCACCCAGAAGAAAAAGAGATACATCATACGCAGAATGTTTCTTTTCAAAGAAAACTAATGGAAAACTAACAGAAAACCCAAGTTTTTCTATTCTCTTTTGATTCTTCTTAAATATCTACATTAAATTTCTTTCAGTGTTTTATGAGGTAAAACATAAAGCCCAGGCAGGAGCGTTACATTTGGCCCTTATTTTAGAAAAAATATCTTTACACAATGAAAATTTTCACAAGACATGGGAGTGTCTCTCATGACCATATCTTCATGAAATAATATAGAGAAAATTCCTTTTCCACTTGCTATTGGGCAACAGAACTGACCATAAGGCAGAGGGAGAGTTGCTTATCTTAGTGAGACGATCTTAAAATAGGAACCATTAATCTGTCTGGGATGCTTAGGTCTGTTCTACCTCAGAGGCGTGGAAGGTCACGAAACCTTTCTAACTTAAATAAATCTAAGACTTTAAGTTCTGCTTTTTTCTTAATCCTTTATTTTTTAAATGATTTTTTTTCTGATTATAAAAGCATATGTTCATTGTATAGAATCCGGAAAACAGACTGTTACAAAGAAGAAATTCATATAGTCTATAATACCATAACCCTGGGATTATTACCAACCATTTCATGTATTTCCTTCCGATCTTTCTATACAAAAATATATGTACATTAAAAAAATGGAATCATACTTTTATATATTGCTTTTTAGTACTACACATTATATCATAAACACTTTCTCAAGATACTGAATATTCCTCAACCACATGATTTGTAGCGATTATATAACCTTTCACTGTGGGGATATAACATTGATTTAATTACCCTATAATTGGATATTGTTTTTTTCCCTTAATTTATAACATCACTTTATAACTCTCCTAATTGCCTTTGGAACACTTAAGAGCATGTTCCTGGAGTCAGTCAGACCTGGGTTCAAGTCTTTACTTACTATCTGTATGGTCTTGGACTATTTAACTTCAATTTCCTTTTTTAAAAAATAAAAGTTGTAGAGATTAAATAACATTTGCAAACACACAGAACGCTAACCGCACACAGTAAGTACTCATTCATTCACCAACTTCTCTCTCCCTGAGGTTACTGTCTGCATCATTTATCAGATAATTAGATTACCTTCTAGTATTGTTTAAACCTGTAGTATACTGGCCTTATCTTCTCAAGTAGACCCCAACCTTTTTTTTTTTTAATTGAGGTATAAGTGACGTATAACATTATATCAGTTTCAGGTGCACACCATAACAATTCTTTATTTGTATATATTGCAAAATGATCAGCACAATAAATCTAGTTACCCTCTGTCACCAAAGTTACAAAACTTTTTCTTGTGATGAGAACTTTTTAAAAGTTCTCTCTTAGCTATTTTCAATATACAACGCAATATTATTGACTATAATCACCATGTTGATGTTACATCCCCATAACTTATTTATTTTATCACTGGAAATTTGTACCTCTTGATCCCCTTCACCCATTTTGCCCACCCCCCCAATCCCACCACCCTAACCTTTCTTCAAGGCAGAAAATCAATCTTAACTACTTGCACGAAACTGCACATAGTAGGAATTCAACAAATGCATGCCAAGTTGAGTTGAGCTTAAAAAAATCTATTTCTACTTGCCAAAGATTGTCTATAAATATATTTTCCATTCAATAAATACTCATTAAACACTTAGGAGTCAGGTATTATATTACTAGACCTAGAATAGAAGACAACTAAATCCATATGAACTCAAGGAGCTTACTTTCTGATTAAGAAGACAGATATATTAACCAACAATTCCCATTCAGATAACCGATGGGACAGGTGTGTATACAGGGTATAAAGGAGACTACTGGAGACACATCTAATTCTGCCTGGAGAAAAAAAGAGTCAGAAAAGGTGCGCTCGAGGAAGTAAAGCTTAATCTGAGTCTTGAAGAATGAACTAGTGGAAAGGTAGAGAAGGCAGGGAGAGAATTCCAGGCAAAGGGAGTAGCACACACAATCTCAAATAGGAAAGAGCCTAGGATGACTCCAAGTCTTCTTGTTAAGGAAACATTTGAATGATACCATTCACTAAGTTGGGAATACAGGAGGAAAAGGAGGTTTGAGAGCAGAAAAAAATGAGTTCATTTTGGACGTGCTATTTTGGAGGGGCCAGTGTGATATCCAAATAATTACATTTCATAGATTTAAGTCAGCTTCAGGAAAGAGTTGGATCTAGAGATCCTACTTTAGTCATCTATTTAAACAGTTGCTAAATGAAGGCCTAGGACAATCAAACGTGAGTCTTAATTCTTGACTGGCTCCTAGAATGGAGAGAGAAAAAAAACTATAAAAGATATTTAGTCAGTTGTAGAAATTTGAATATGAATTTTATATTAGATAATACTGCACTGATCTTAAAAATCTTTGGTGTAATAAAGGTATTGTGATTATGTAGGAGGATTCCTAGTCCTTAAGGCATACATACTGAATAATTTTGAAATAAATTGTCATGATACCTACAATTTTACTTTCACATGATTCAGGAAAGAAAGAAAGAAAGAAAAAGAACGGTAAGGAGGTATACAGGTGGGTGCTAATTATATTGTTTTTTAAATCTTTTTGTAAGTTTGAATTCTTCCAAAACAAAATGCAGTGGGAGGAAAGGGGAATACAAATTTTTTTTTAATGCTATGCAACCACTAAAATGAATGTAACAGATCTCCATACACTGATATAAAGTCATCTCCTACATACTGTCAGGTGGAAAAGATCCAACTAAGTATGGAGTATACTGCCATTTATATAGAAACACTTTGAAAACAATTATATAAGTAAAGATATAAATTCGTATGTACTAGCACATACACATTATCCCTCTAGGAGGATAACCCAGTGGTTGACTCTAGGGAAGAGAGATGGGAAAAGAATGACTTATTGTGACAACAGGCTTTGGAATTATAGGTTTTGAAACTGTAGGCATGTGCACACTTTACTGTGTGAGGATGTGTGGGTATGTGCACAGATTAACTTCTTTTAAAAAGGCCATCATGAGGGCGCCTGGGTGGCTCAGTCGTTAAGCGGCTGCCTTCGGCTCGGGTCATGATCCCAGGGTCCTGGGATCGAGTCCCACATCGGGCTCCCTGCTTAGCGGGAAGCCTGCTTCTCCCTCTCCCACTCCCCCTGCTTGTGTTCCTGCTCTCACTGTCTCTGTCAAATAAATAAATAAATAAGATCTTAAAAAAAATAAAATAAAATAAAAGATAAAAAGGCCATCATGAAAATACCGAAAGAGAAGTTGAAAAGTTAAGAAGAATATAAAGCCAAGGGCAGAACTTTGGAGAATGCCACTATTTAAAGGACAGGTGAAGCAAGGAAGTTTACCAAATAAACCGAGGAATAGGAAGACAAAGAAAAAAAATACAACAGGAGAAAATGGTTTCACGAAAATGAAGGGATAAGAGAATGTCAAGAAGAAAATGTAACAAACTATTAATAGTGATTTATTGGCTTCTAAGTTTTCGAAAATAAGTCTTTCTGAAATTAAAAAGAGTTACTTTTAAAAGAAAAAACTGAACAGCATGTGAGGTGAGGCAGAGAGGCCACATAAGACAAGGCCTCAAGAGTGGCGGCAGCGTTTGGCAATCAGAAGGATACCAGAGAGCTTACTGGTCAGTATGTGAAAGAATTGAGAGCAGAAAAGAGGTCACAAGAGACTAAGAGAATAGAGGTAAGGGAGTGGGCACAACAAACACAGTCTATTCTTTCAAAAAATGAGAAGGGAACATACATCAAGAGGCTGGTTTGTTTGTAAAGATCGGCAAACTGTGGCATGTTTATGAGCTAAGAGAGCCAGTAGAGAGGAAAATGACATGCAAGTGAGGGAACAGCTAGCGGTTGGGGGAAGGTGGGACAGAGGTTCAGAGTGGGGGACAGAAGTGAGTGTATGTGGTAAGGGATGAGGCAGGGGTGGAGTAGGGCTGGGAAGGAGGAGGCAGACATAAAGAGTTCAAATAAAAATTTTTAAAAACATCACTTTCACCTGTAGGGGAATGCTAGGATACCAATATATTGAAGTTGTCTGTAGTGGCTACTACAAAGCAGAAGTAATCAATTGGGAAATATTCACTTTTTAATCTTAAGTGGAAAAAAGGGCACAAACCTATATAATGGATATGACATGTATACGTGTTTTTGTATATATGTATATGTTTGTATGTATGTGCATATATATATACAGAGAAAATTTGGAGATGATTTTTATTTTATTTTATTTATACTTTTTCCCTCTATTCTTTAACAATGAGCACAGAATCAGGAAAAATACTTTTATTTCTTTTGAAAGCCAGCAAACAAGCACTGCATCTTAGTATAAATATTATGCCACTAAATAAATAAAAAATTTCTGCTGAGCTTTAATAGGTAGAAACAAATATATGGGAAATAAAGAACTCAAGGAATAAAAGCAAGCTGATTACTTCTGCTTTGTAGTAGCCACTACAGACAACTTCAGAATCAGTCTTAGAACGCTAGTATTGAAGTGGTCCTTGAGGCTCTGTAGTCTAAAACCTGCATCTTGCAGAACAGGAAAATGAGATCCAAGAAGGTAAAATAACCCATCCAAGGTCACTAAGTTAGTTACTGGCAGATGCGACCCAGGCAGACTGAATTCCAGGCCAGCATTTCTACTCCTGTATCAGAATCCTCAATTTTTTCCTAATGCACCACATGCAAATTATTTCTAGGGTGGTACCAAGCTTAATTAATATCATTGTCTCAAGGTTCATCATTAAAGGAACACAGGCACTATAAACCTAATGTGATAAAAGCTTATTTATTCACGAGGTGCCAATTCACAATAAACTTATTAACATCTCTAAACTCAGAACAAAGTTAGGAAATGAGTGAAAATAATCTAATTTACACATTACTGTGAACACCAAATCAAATTTACCAGCTTAATATAAAACTGTACTCATCCTACACCTCCCCAGTTTGAACTTACATTCCAAAGAAATGCTTCAGTGCTATATATTTCAATAAATTCCTCGTTTTTACTCTAAGAGGCAGTTATTAATTTAGAAGAAACAAACGTGCTGAATCTTCAAACAATGTTAACAATATACAGGAATGTTGATTCATGCGGGTTCTCAAATTTAAATGTGCCTCAGGCACCAACTTACATACTAGAAGATAAATGTGGCAATCATTTTTTGCATTCAGGAGTTAAAATTCATGGCCTTAAAAAGGTAAACTTTAATATCAATATACTGCTCACACTCAGCAAACAGAATACATATTTTCAGCTAGATCTGAAAATAGGATCCCCAAATAAATCCTTGGCTCTTCAATCAAGTATTAAAGAAATGCTGAGGCCACTTACTCTGTGTACTGCCTTCCTGCCTCCTCTCTGACCACCATGATTTGAGTAACTCCACGATAGTTAACTTCCAAACAGGTTAAGTTTAAGTCCCATGTCCTGGAATCTGCACTTGAATCTACATAGCACACCATCTCAAAAAGATCTTTTACTGACCAAAAATTATCTACAGTGACTCTAGGGATTATTTCTAACACAAAATACAATGATGAACCACAGAGAAGGCTGAGAGTATGTCTTAAATTCAATGGCTCTAGTGAGATTAAAAAGGACCCTTTTACCCAATACGAGTCATGAACAATAATAAAATAGATTCCAGTGAGAGAAAATTAAAAGCAAGTCCCCAATTCTGTATATATTTCCAGGTTAACTTGGGCTGAAAGGATGTACTTGTTGAAGTTAATCTAATTTGTACCCCTAATTCTATCCTGTTTAAACTCTAAATTTATCACAGTGCCCTCTGCAATCTGGCATTCCTTTCTCTCCTTCTGTTTTTTTGGGTTTTTTTTTTAAGATTTTATTTACGTATATGAGACAGAGAGAATGAGAGAGAGAGAGAGAGAGAGAGAGCACATGAGAGGGGGGAGGGTCAGAGGGAGAAGCAGACTCCCTGCCGAGCAGGGAGCCCGATGAGGGACTTGGATCCAGGGACTCCAGGATCATGACCTGAGCCGAAGGCAGTCCCTTAACCAACTGAGCCACCCAGATGCCCCTCTCTCCTTCTGTTTGACTACTGTCCAGTCCATCCTTTAGGACACAGAATCCTTAGAAGATAGATATTTCCAACGCTACAGAGTGCTCCTTCATTATTCTTAGAACAAGACATGGAAAAATATTTCCAAGCACCAGTAACTTACCAAAACATTTTTCCTCTATACTGATCTAAAATTCCCAATGACTGGAGTAATAGGAATCTCTACTTTTAGTCCAATGAATTTCCAAAAGCAGTGATTCTCACTTAGGTGAGAAGATCAGAATTTGCTGGAAAATCTTTTTAAACCACCTATGAGTGACAAACTACCTGTGGACTAAATTCCTCCCAACTCTGTACTGTTTCCTTATTCCTTTCTGTGAGCATCCCTGTTTTAGAAACCTCAATTATTGATGAGTGTATGTGGAATATGTAAGGTGGCTACGACAGAACAAAGATTTAAAACAATCCTAAAGGAACCAAGTAACCAGGTGTCCACAGTTTCTAGACAGCTAAAAATCCCATATGGACCAATTTACAGTTCCTTGGATCAGATGAGAAGGAAACACTGTTGGAATAAATTTAGTCTAGGACAACAGTGAAAAAGAAAGAATTCTGTATCAACCATTAGAAAGACACATCTCAAAGATATAAACATCCATTGAGTGCCCAAATTATAAATGATCTACTAATAAAAAAAAAACCAACTTTTTCCCTACTTGTAATTTACCCCATACTTCCTTCACACTCCAGCACCACAGTTTTAAGGAACCATTTAAAACAATCAAAAAACCTTGAAGCGTCTAGGGAAACTGTGGACTCTAAGACAGAGGCAGTAAGAAGCTACAAAAACCCAGGAAAAATGCTCAGGCTCCCTTTAACCCCTACAAAAATATTTACCTTTACTTTACTGAAATGTTACTTGAAAATCTCCTTATTAGGTTGGGTTAACCGAAGTTGTCCTTTTTTTCTTTAATGCTTAAATAATAGGTGCTAATACTCATTTTTATTACTTAAAATCTGAATAGTATATTCATATGGTTCAAAGAATAAAAATAATATACAAGGCATATACTGTGAAGAGTCTCATTCCTACCCTGCTTCCCATCTATCCAGTTCCTACTGCATTTTTTAGTCTCTTATTGTTCCAGAGTTTCGTTATGCAAATTAAAAGATATTACTATTTTCCCTGGCCATCTTTGGTGTGGGTATTTGGGGCTGAGTTGAGAGGGACTAGTGGGTGCAGGGTCAGGGGATCTCCACTGGCTTTCTCAAAATGGCCAGCATTCTCAGAGGGCACAAAATTGTACACCTGACCTACAACATGAATCACATTTCTAGACCCAGGTTCCACCCTGGCCAGGATACTGACATGCCCTCCCGGCCTGTGTGAAGGGGAAGGCTCAGCCCCTCCATGAGAAGAGAAAGCCAATCCACCATTTCCTAAGAGGTGGCTGGGTACAACAGGCTGTACTTTAACTGCTAAGTGGAGCCACACCTCATGAAAAATCAAATCCCAGAGGCTGCTCCTCTCTTCCCGGTCTTTGTTTTAATGTTGGTGTGTGGTATGCATGTGTGTGTGTTTAAATTAATGGATTTTTATCTTTAGAGCAGGTTGACAGAAAATTAAGCGGAGTGTGTACTACAGAGAGTTCCCATACACCCAGCTCTTTCCCTGCTCAGACTTTCCTCATTATTAACATCTTACATTAATGTGATACATCTGTTACAACTGATGAGCCAACAGTGACACATTATCACTAACTAAAGTCCATAGTCTACATTAGGGTTCACTCTTTGTGTTGTATGTTCTTTGGGTTTTGACAAATGTATAATGACATAACCACCATTACAGTAACATACTGAAGAGTTTCACAGCCCTAAAAACCCCGTGCCCCAACTATTCATCCCTTCCTACCTCCCTCCAAACCCCTGGCAACCACTGATTTTTTTTACTTACTGTCTCTATAGTTTTGCCTTTCCTAGGAGGTCATATAGTTGGAATCATTTAAGTATGTGGTTTTCTCAGACTTCTTTCATTAAGCAATGTGCATTTAAGGTTTAGCCATGCCTTTTTGTGGCTTGAGAGCTCATTTCTTTTTATTACTGAATAATACTCCATTGTACAGATGGCCAGTTTCTTTCACCTTTTGAAGGACATCTTAGTTGCTTCTGGTTTTTTGAAATTACAAGTAAAGCAGATATAAACATTCATGTGCAGGTTTTTGCATGGACATAAGTTTTCTATTCATTTTAGGTAAATATACCTCGGAGCATGATTGCTGGATCATACAGTAAGGCTATGCTTAGCTTTGTGAGACAGCCAAACTGTCTTCTGAAGTGACTGTACCCTTTGGCACTCCCACCAGCAATGAATGAAGAGTTCGTATTGTTACATATCCTAACATTTGGTTTTGTCAGTGTTTTGGATTTTGCCATTCTAGGAGTTTAGTGGCATCTGATTGTTTTAATTTGCAATTCCTTAGTGACATATGATGTTGGACATCTTTTCATGTGCTTTTTTGTTACCTGTATATCTACTTTGGTGGGGTGTCTATTCCATTCTTTTGCCCAATTTTTAATTGCATTATATACTTTCTTGAGTTTTAAGAGTTCTCTGTATGTTTCGGACACATGCCCTTTGTCAGATGTGTTCTGTAAATACTTTCTCCTAGTCTGTGGCTTATCTTTTCATTCTCTTAATGTCCTTCACAGAACAAAAGTTTTTAAACTTCCATGGATATTTTTGGCGTTGTATCTAAAAAGTCATCACCAAACCCAAGGTCATCTCGGTTTTCTCCTGTTATCTTTTATAAGTTTTATATCTTACATTTAGGTCTGTGATCCATTTTGAGTTAACTTTTTTTTTTTTTTAAAGATTTTATTCATTTATTTCACAGAGAGAGCGAGAGAGCACAAGCAGGGGGAACAGTAGAGGGAGAGGGAGAAGCAGGCTCCCCGCTTGGCAGGGAGCCCGATGACGGGCTCAACCCCAGGACCCTGAGATCATGACCTGAGCTGAAGGCAGACGCTTAACCATCTGAGCCACCCAGGCACCCCTTGAATTAACTTTTTTTAATTAAAGGTATAAAATCTGTGTCTGGATTTATTATTTTTTGCATGTGGGTATCTAGCTATTCCAGCACCATTTGTTGAAAAGATTATTCTTCCTCCACTGAATTGCTTTTGTTCCTTTGTCAAAGATCAGTTGACTATACTTGTATGGGTGTATTTCTGGGCTCTCAATTCTGTTCTATTGATCCATCCATCTATTGTTTTGCCAATGTCACACTGTTTTAATTGTTACAGCTTAACAGTAAGTCTTGAAGGGGTGCCTGGGGGGCTCAGTTGGTTAAACACCTGCCTTCTGCTTGGGTCATGATCCCAGCCTGGCATAAGGCTCCTTGCTCAGCAGGGAGTCTGCTTCTCCCTCTCCCTCTGCCTGCCACTCCCCTGCTTGAATGCATGCTGTCAAATAAATAAAATCTTTAAAAAAAAAATAGTAAGTCTTGAAGTTGGTTAGTGTCAGTGCTTTGATTTCTTTTTCCTCAGTACTGTGTTGTCTATTCCAAGTCTTTTGCCTTTCCATATAGGATCATTTAGTCAATATCTACAAAATAATTTTCTGGGATTTTGTTTGGGGTTGTGTTGAATCTACAGATCAAGCTGGGAAGAACTAACATCTTAACAATACTGAGTCTTCCCGCTCATGAACTTGGAATGTCTCTCCATTTATTTAAATCTTCTTTCTCTTATCAGAGTTTTACAGTTTTTCTCATATAGATCTTATTTATGTTTTGTTAGATTTATTCTTAAGTGCCTCATTTTTGGGGATGCCAATATAAATAATATATTGTTTTAATTTCAAATTTCAATTGTTCCTTGCTGATATAAAGTAATTAACTTTTATATGTTAACTTTGGATCCTGTGACCGTGGTATAATCATTTATGAGTTCCAGGAATTTGTCAATTCTTTGGGATTTTCTACATAGACAATCAGAACATCTGTGAATAAAGACAGTCGTATTCCTTCTTTCCCAATCTGTATGCCTTCTGTTTTCTTGTCTTACTGCATTAACTAGGTTTCCCAGTACAATGTTGAATAGGAATGGTTAGAGGAGACATCCTTGTCTTGTTCCTGATCTTAGGGAGGAAGCATCTAGTTTCTCATCAAGTATGGTATTAACTGTAGGGTTTCTGCAGATGTTCTTTATCAAACTGAGGAAGCTCCCCTTTATTCGAGTTTGTGGTGAGTTCATGAACAGGTACCGGATTTTGTCAAATGCTTTTTCTGCAGCCACAGACATGATCATATGATTTTTCTTCTTTAGCCTGTTGATGTGATGGATTACATTAACTGTTGAATGTTGCACCAGCCTTGCATACCTGGACTAAATCCCACTTGTCTGTGGTATATAATTCTTTTTATATATCGTTGGATTCAATTTGCTAATATCTTGTTGAAGAGTTTTCCATCTGTGTTCATGAGTTACACTAGTTTGTGATGTCTTTTTTATATGTCAACAGGCTGAGAAATCTCAGAGCCATCAGTCAGTTCCATGTAAGTGGTAATCAGTTTAATCAGATTATTGTCCTTCTAAAACCTAAACAACAACTGTGATGAGGCAAAGACGTTACTGTGCAGAGGGAAAACATGAAACACTCAGAAATCAAGGCAGGCATCAGCTAGCTGTAGCAGCTCAAAAGCATGAAAAGCTGTAGTTTATACTATTTTCCTTACTTTTGAAGTTGTGAATCAGAAGAAGGAGAAGGAAAGAATCAGTCCAGGAAGATGAGGGATAAGATATCTGAGTGCCTGAAAGAAACTATTTTCTTTAATAGGTTTTGTGAGATAAAACAGCCTTGTCAGATTTTTAACTTAAAAATAATGGGGGTCAAAGCCCCCAGCTCCACACTTAGACACTGTCTTCTGGGTCAGGGATGGTAAGGCTCTGTAACACAAAAACTTTTCTACCCAGATCTGCTCCCTCCCCTTATTTATCAATTTGATAATTTCAAACAACCTGAGAATTTTTTTTAACCACAGAAAACCATCTTCACAATTTTTGCAAACTCTAAATTATACCATTATTTACTTAATAAATTCCATAAAGTTATTAAAATTAATTTTAAAAGGAAAATTTTATATCTCTATCATTAATCTTACCCAATACAGAAGCTACACATTAACATACACTAAAAACATAACTCCTAAAATTAAAAATGTTTATCCCTCTACCACCTAAAGTCATCTACTGTGCAACTAGTGGTAAACGTGCCTCATACTTTGAGAAATAATCATCAAATTCAGCCTTCTCCTTCATTTTATAAGTAATGAAACTGAGGACCAGAAAGTAAAGTGAGCTATTTAAGGTCACAGAGCTAATCAGGAGCTGAGCTGGAGCCAAACCCCTCTCTCTTTCCTCCACAAACAAAACCCAACTCTTCACCCACCTACACTACTGTTCTTTCCACTTTTTAAAAAAAAGGAAGAGGATATCTTATTTATTAACTTTTCAGTCTGCTTTCTCCAAATTGCCTTTTTTTTTGGTAGGTTGTCTAACTGGCTCAAAACTGAACTCTTGCTGGAATAAAGCTGACCTGGCTAGAGAACAGGGACAGGAACACCAAGGGACAGTAGCCAGCTGTCCTGTGCCTGAAAGGGAAGAGGGGTTTTACCTCAGGGTCCAGGATGTTTGAAAAAAGAATTGAAAAGTCATGAGAAACCTACCCCTACCCACTCAAGGGATAGCTCAGCTGCCTGGAACCCGTGATGTCCTCTGCTATTGGCTTCATACAGCTCAGGACATTCGGAGGGTACTCAGAATGGTACTCTCAGAGTGTTCCCCAAACTAACAAGCAATTTTAAAAAAGAATATAAGGTGTGTTAAGTGGGTTTTTAAGAATGGTATTCTGAGCTTAATGCTGACCAAAAACAGAGAACTAATTTACATGTGGAAGTATCAAAAAAAAAAAAAATTTTTTTTTTTTTTAGAGGGAGTAGAAACAAAGGTAAGGAAAGCTGTCCAGTCTGAAATGTGCTAAACTTTAAGAAAGGAAGTTTCAAAAAGTTTACAAAAAGAGAAAAATTTAGTATATTCTGATAGCCACAGTCTCTGGAAAAAACTTCACTGGAGAACAACATAGTTGTAATATCTGAAAAAAGTAGTGGTTTCAGGTAGCCACCAACAAAAAGGAGAAAGAACAGATAAAGTGGAAATACACAGAAGTAGGACAAAAACCTGCCCATAACTGCCCCCTTTTTTCTTCCATTCCTCTCTGTCCACTCAGATCCTTTTAGGTCCAGCTCAGACCTTCTCCACAAAGCACCTTTCTCCTATGCTGACTTACACTGACTACTCCTCTTCCAAACTCTACATACTTGGCAATTATTCACATGCTGCTTTGCCCCCTCCCAATTCGACTCTAGGCTCTGAGACGGCAGCACTCATGTCAGACATACCTTGGTGTCCCCAGAGTACCTAATAAACTGTGCCTCTTGCAGAGTCGATAAATAAATACATGCTGAGTCAAAGAAGCCAACTAGAAATCATCGTTCTTAGAGGAAAGGGAAACTAGGGAAGGCATAAAGAATACAGAATCTGAACATGCACCACAAATTGTACTATACCCAAATCAATTCAAATCAACTTAGTTACAAGTAGAATCAACAGGCACAGTCACCTGAAATTGCAAAAATAGTACAGTACCTGCAAAAGACTTTCTATGGCATGAAAACCTCGAATTAAATTCAGAGCTCCACATAAAAGACTGAGGATAAATGCCACAATCCCTGACAGAGTTGCTGGTTCCAGTCGCTGGTGAGCTGGAAAAGAAATGGTTAGAAATGAACACCACTATTGCATGTCAATACCTAAACTTATGTAAAATGAAATTCCCTTCTCAATTTAAATGGGTCAAACACGGGTTAATCTTCATAAAGTTATTTATTAAGATATTAGTAATTATTGTTTTAAAATGCAAAATGTCTGACAACATGATAGCTTCATTGCCCTGAACTCAAGTTCAATCAACTTCTTTTTCTCTACTTTTTAAAGAGACATCTAATGTGCACTTGGGGTATACAGGCTAAGGAGTGCTCACATCTGGCAGTGAATCATGTAAAAAAAAAAAAAAAAACCTTACTGCCTAAATAGGTCTGCCATTTGCAAGGAGTTGCAAATATTTGCAAAGGTGACTCTGCCTGAAAGATCACTGCATAATTCCTACTTTTTCTGAAAATGCTTAGATAACATTTTTAAAAACAAACATAGCTTGCTTTTTTTAAGCAAAACTCTCCCTTATTTGGGTTCCAGGGCTATAAATATCATGGGATATAGGTGAAAGTTCCTGTATAATCACCAATCTGAACTTCACAATAGAATAGTCTTATAGCTATGAAGTTCCTGATCTCTGAAAATCACTTGAGGACCACGACAAATGAAAAACACGAGCTGAAGAAGTGACCACTTCCTCTTCACAAACGCATCTCCTTATCTATCAGGGCTTCAGCAGTGTAAGATATTTACTTATACAACAGTTTCACTTTATCATCATCTTGGGCTTAACAAAATTAACTGAGTCTAAATGAAAATACAAAACTAAATACATAATTATCTAGACCTCAAAAAAGAGACAGAAGGAAAGAGAGGACAACAGAACTACAGTTAAAATCACTGAAGTGTAAAAGCCCTAACAATGAAGTTAATGGGGTGGAACATTAATATAAGGAAAGGCTTAAATCTTTGCAACTTATATTCAGCCATTACAGCAGAAAAGCTTCCCTAAACAGTTCACAGAAACACAAAACCCCACATATCACAAAAAAGTATTTGTTCCTCAAGTTCAGCAGAAAATGCTAAGATGGGAAACATTTTCTTTACTTTCTTCTGTGCCTAAGCTGATTGCTGGGTCTCTCAATCAATTTCCTTGAGATTTTAATATGAAAACAAAAAATTAAATATCTGTAAAGTATTAATACCAAGTTTTATGTCAGTAGGGGAAAAAAAACCTCACAATTTAAAAATCTATCCAACTAGTCTACCAATTAGTCATGTTTTGTATCCCCTGTCCATCCCACCCCATACCCTCTCAGTAGTAAGGGAAAACTGGCCTCTAATAAAAAAAGAAATCCTTAATATGGGCCTCGAGCATAAAACTACCTGACAACTAAACAGATTACATAAATCGTACTTCTAAAGTACACAAGTTTACCTTACCAAAAAACCCAAATAATATTCTGTATTATAACTAAAAAATCTTAGCTGTTTATGGTCAAGTATGGCCATTCTTGAATGGGAAAATATTACCATTTTAATGTGCTGATCAATGTCTATTTAAGAAATAAATAATTGACTATATAAATTAACATTTCTAATATTTATCTCTTGGCCTTAGAGCACTCTCCTTATAATTATAATATACCATTTATTATTAAAATTATTTCAAAATGACCAGAAATATTTTTAAAAGCATGAAAGCAAATGACAAGCCTCTTTTAACAAAGACAAGGCACGTATTATGCTGAAGGACAGGCTGGAGCTGTGCCAAAATCACTGTGGGAAAGAAATTCTCAAGTGGAGATTCACCCACTCCCACCCTATCTCCTTCCCTAGGATCAGTGGGAATGGTTACCAAAAGAAAACTCCATCTGCATACAACATGAGGGTGACGCTCCCTAAGGACAATTTCTCATGTTAACAACTGAACAAAATATTTAATCACATTTTAATGTATTATGTGATATCTGCTACTTTCTATTTCAGTGAAACAAATTTTAAATTCATTGTTATCCACAAATGTTTACTTCACACTTCAATTTGGCACCATGATAAGTACTATTAGGTAGACAGTAGATTTCGAACAATAACAAATGCGAGGCAGTGTAGAAAAAAAAGTTACTGAATCCAAAATAGTGTTACCTGGTCAGTTTTTGTTTTGTTTTTGCTATTACTGTCTTTTGCTACAATGCCTTTTCTTTAATTAGTCTCCTTGAGCCCAATAATGGCATTTTCATGACAAAATTAAATTTTGTATAAACCAATAATTAATGAAGTTTAGAAAAGTTCCTAAAGAAGTAAATCTCTTGGAACCAAAAGGCTATTGCTTATAGGGAACTAATATATTTACTCAGCAAATACCTTTTAGCATGATTCTGTATAAGACGTTGTGCTTTAGAAAATACAATAAACAATCTGCCCTCAAGATACTTCTAGCCTTTTGAAGGGAAAAAAACAGATAAGCCTGTGAAAGTAATAAGCATTCTAAACTAAAAGAGTTAAGAAATTCTGAAGAGGAGGGGCACCTGGGTGGCTCAGTCGGTTAAGCATCTGTCTTCGGCTCAGGTCATGATCCCAGGGTCTTGGGATCAAGCCCCGCATCCTGGGATCAAGCCCTGCATCAGCTCCCTGCTCAGCAGGGAGTCTGCTTCCCCTCCCCTGGTCCCCCTGCTTGTGCTCTCTCTGTCAAATAAATAAATAAAATCTTTAAAAAAAAAAAACAAGAAAGATAAAAGAAAAAAAAATTCTGAAAAGGAAAGATAACTAGGGGGAAGGTGGTGATACAGGAGTGGTAAGAAAACCAGGGAAGATCTTTAAAGATGGTTAAAATTTAGACAGGCACAAATGGGAAAAACTGCATTTCTGCAGAGAAAAGAATGTGAGCATGGAGGTGGAAATGAGATGCAAATAATAAGAGCATGAACAACTACTACTACTACTACTACTACTACTACCTCTGCTAATCCTACTACCTCTGCTAATCCTACTAATAGTGGCTATTCTCAACGTACCAGGCACAAGTGCTTATATACATGATCTCAGTCACCCCTCCAAGAACCCACTGCAGTAGGCACTATAATTATCCTTATTTTTTCAGATGAAACTAAGGTTTAGGGAGATTAGGTAATTTGCCCAAAGTTAAGTAAATGAACTGGGATTTAAACCCAGCTAGCCTGACACTAGAACTCATGTTCATAACCACTTTGCCACTGGGCATTGTTACTGGTTTTGTTTGGCTTAAAAGGATGTTTACGAAGAGAAGGAAGAAATAAGGTCAGAAAGGGGGTTGAAGCTAATTAATAGACAGTTAGAAATACTAAAAATTATGAACAAGTTAGACAATGGGGAAACACTGAAGAGCAAGAGACCAATATAATTAACGCTATGCTTAAGGAATATTAATCTATCAATGGGCTGTAAGGAGATTAAAAGCAGGAAGACAAATAATATTTTTTCAGTGCTTTCTTGGTAGGTACACTTTGTCCTGCTTATCCTTCAAAATGCAGTACTTCATAAGGCAGGAATGACTAACTTCTCGGTGTCTGAATTTTTTCATCTGTCAGTGGAGATGTTAAATAATTTGCTATAAATCAGACAGCTAGTAAGTGTCATCTTCACAATTAGCACTTGGGTCTACAAGACTGCAAAGCCTATGCTCTTTCTACAAATCTACCTTAGGGAGTCATTGCAAAAGACTGGCTGATATGAGGACCTGAATTTGGATAGTGATAGCGGGAATGAAGAAGAAAGAGGTGAGTGATACTACTGGGGTTAAAACTAGTAGACATAACAACTATTTATATACGGGAAACAAAAGGGAAGAAAATTAAATAAAATGTCAGGGTTTTAAGTGTGGGTGATTGGAAAGTTAATGGTGCTACCAACGAAGCCACTGGAAGAAATTCAGGTTTGATCAAGAGTGGAGACATTTTAAACGTATCGAACTTGTAGTGATAATGAGGCGTGTTTAACAAGCAATGGAAGAATGGAAGAGTAGCAGAGCTGGGGAAACAAATGAGGTCTGTATCTGAAAGGAAGGGTTGGGATGAGATTACTAAGGAAAGAAGTAGGCCAAGGGCAAATCTTTGGCAAACAGTATCTTCACAGGGAGGATGGAGTCAGGAAGACAGATTTAGGAGAAGAGGAGGAAGAAAGCCTCAGAAGCCTAGGAAGGGGAGGCCATCTGGAAGAAAGATATGGATATCAATGTCTGTGGACAGGCCAAAGACAATCTGAACTCAAAACAACAACGAAAAAAGATTAGATTTACTGACTAAAAGATGGTTGTTGACCCTTTATAAAACAGTTTTAGAAGAGTGAAGGCAAAATTCAGACTGCAAGACGCTAAATAACTGTTAATGGTAAGAGAGAGCAGTGACTGAATGCTACTGCCGTTAAAGAAAACCAGGATGACAGCCTGACAGATATACTAGGACTGAGAAATAATTATTTTTCCACTGTAATGCAGTAGAAGAGGGCGATCTGAATACATTTGTAAGTAAATGAAAAAAATTCAGTGAAGAGGAAATAAGAGTCAAGAGAAAGGGAAAATGATGACAGAGAATACCAGAACAATCATTATGAAGATTCAAAATGATGGTACCATTCTAACCTTCAAACATCATCGTAATACCACAGTGCCTATGCTTTGAGTGAAAACAAAGTTCAGGAGGAACAGTCATTCAATGATGCCCCAAATATCTGGAGAAACAGGTTTTAGAACATACAAGAAAAATTTCAGGTCAATTCCATCTAAATGAGCATAATTTATGACTAAATTATGACTGAGGCTAATTGTATGGTATTAAATACACTATTCTTTTCACCAGTGAGGCCCTTTCTTACATCATTACCTGACAAAAGCCTGTATGTTCTTCAAGGCCCTGGGCTTAAAAGTGGTACTTCCTATTTATCTCTGTTTATCTCTTTTGGAACATGTATCACATTCTATCTTGTATTTTACTTATTGGTGTGTGTGTGTGTGTGTGTGCATGTGTGTGGGAGAGAGAAAGAGAAAGAGGAAGGGAGAGAGAGAGGAGAGAAAGAGAGATTAGGAAATTTATTTGCCTTGTGGGGCAACTGCCGTATAGAGTACCATTCTCAGCCAACTGACAAATTGTCTATAAAATTACAAAGGTGGAAAAAAAGGCTGATTAACCTAGTGTTTATCCTAAAAATAACGTGTCAAAGAAACAGAAAAATGTATTGAATTTAGAGTTTTGTTAAGTTTTTTTAAATAAAAGCAGAATATAAAATTAAAAAGATTGGCAACACTAAATGTTGGTGAGAAGTAGAGCAACTGAAACTCTCATACACTGCTTGTGGAAATGTAAAATGGTACAACTACTTTAGAAAACCAGCAATTTCTCAGAGTCAAACATGTACCTCACTTTTGACTTGGCAAATTCCACTGCTCATATTTACTCAGAAGAAATGAAAACATGTCAACAAAAGACAAATGTTTGTAGGAGTTTTATAACCCAAAACTGGAAACAAGCTAATGTTCATCAGCAGACTGTGCCCTGTTCATACAATGACTACTACTCAGCAACAAATAGGATCAAAGTACAGAGACCTACAACATAGGACATTGTACTAAAAGAAGCCAAACACAAGAGTCACACTACATAATCTTGTTTATATAAAGTTCTAGAACAAACAAAATTAAAAATAACTAGAGTGTAAAAGATTAGAACAATGGTTGTCTGGAGGAAGGGTGGAGATTGGGAAGAGACATGAAAGAACTTCCTGGGGAGATGGAAATATTCTACATCATGATAGCAGTATGTATTAGTTTTTTTTCTTATATTCTGTATTTTGATGCTTTGATATCTTGGGGCCTTGCTGGTCCTAGAGGACAGACCTTCCCAGGGCTATCTAATTCCTAGAGATAGCAAACAACTCACCTCTAAGAGTGCTTTCCAAAAGCAAACCCCCTAATCCAAAGCCCACACGTGACCTCCTATATGGGGCTCTCACACTCAGGGCCACTATCCCCCTGCCTGAATCACCCCAAGGTCAGGTACCAGACAACTAAGGGCAGCCCTATATCCCAGAGCCTGCTGTAAGTAACTCAAGCTAGCCAATCTAAACCTGCTTACCCTGCCTCTTCAGTTCCTTCCTAGGGAAAGCACAATAAATGCTCTTGCTCACGTTTTCCTCCCACTCCTTTACCTCCTGACCAACACCTGCACTTTCCCCGCATTGCCTTGGGTGGAATAGTGTGCACCCTTCCCATGGGATCTGAGAATAACAAACTACCTTTGCAGTGGCGGCTGTCTCCTAATCTGTTGGCCTTATCATATGTGAATAAAATCTATACTTTTAAAAAGAGTGGTTTATACAAATGTATCCGTGTGTCTAAACCATACAGCAAAGATTTGTGCATTTTAATATGTGCAAATTTCCCTTAAAAAAGAAAAGAACCACAGGGGCGCCTGGGTGGCTTAATTAGTTAAGCATCTGCCTTCGGCTCAGGTCATGATCCCAGGGTCTTGGGATCATGTCCTGAGTCGGGCTCCCTGCTCCACGGTGAGCCTGCTTCTCCCTCTCCTCCCGGCTTGTGCTCTCTCTTGCTCAAATAAATAAAATCTTAAAAAAAAAAAAGAACCACAGAAGTAAATTATAAAATAGATGAGTGGATAGTGGGTGGGGATACAGATGAAACAAGAACGGCAAAATGTTGATATAGTTATTATAATTGGGTGACAGGTACATAAAAGTTCATTATACTGGGGGGCGGAGCAAGATGGCGGAGGAGTAGGAGACCTGGATTTCGTCTGTCTCAGGAATTCAGCTGGATAGGGATCAAACCAATCTGAACACCTACGAACTCAACAGGAGATCGAAGAAAAGAATAGCAACAACTCTCTGAACAGAAAAGGGACCACTTTCTGGAAGGCAGGACATGCAGAGAAGCGAATCCGAGGCGATATTCGGGAGGATAGACGGCGGGGGACGGGGCCTCCGTCGGCCGCTTCTGGCAAGTGATAGAGAGCGGAGCACAAAATCAGAACTTTTAGAAGTTGGCTCCACTGAGGGATGTCGCTCCAGTGGCTAAGCCGGGGGTGGAACCCTCGTGGGACAGTGTGGTCTCAGGAGCCTCGGGGTCACAGAAAGACCGGGGGTGCCTGAGTGTGGCAGAGCTCCCAGGTATCGGAGCAGGGAAGCTGGCTGCAGAGACGGAGCTGAGGAGCGGGCCCTCAGCTCAGGGTTGCCATAAACTGTGATTCGCGGTACAGTCAGACCACTGCTCTTCCAGCAGGGACCCAACAAGCGACAGATCCGGGGAGACTCCCCTTCCTCCCCCGGGAGGAGCGGCGCGGGAGTGCACCACACGGATCTGCTGGGTTTGGAGACTCCACCCAGGGTTGGGTGTCAGAGATAGAAACACTCAGTCACAGGCCGGATGAGCACGGAGTACGGCCGGAGACTGGGGAGACGGAAGTGATTGACGGCTTTTCTCTGGGGGCTCACTGAGGAGCGGGGTCCCGAGTTCTCGGCTCCTCCAGAGTGGAGATTGGGAGGCCGCCGTTTTCACTCTCGTCCTCCAAAGCTGTACAGACAGCTTGCAGGGAACAAAAGCTCCCGAGAGCAAACCCAAGCAGGTAACTTAGCCCGGACCTGCAAGGGCGGGGCAATTCCGCCTCCGGCAAAGACATTCGGGAACCACAGCAATAGGCCCCTCCCCCAGAAGATCAGCGAGAACAGCCACCCAAGACCAAGTTTACCGATCAATGAGAACGGCAGAACTCCAGCGCTAGGGCAATACTGCACATAGAATCCATGGCTTTTTTTACCATGATTCTTTAGTCTTTCAAAGTTAATTTTTTTTTTAACTGTATTTTTCTTAATTTTTCTTTTTCCCTTTTCAACCAACATCTTATCAATCCCTTTTTTTAAAAAAAATTTTTATTTTTCATTTTTAGAGTCATATTCTATCCCTTCATAGTAGTTACCCTTATTTTTGGCATATATATATAAGTTGTTCTCTCTTTAAAATTTTGAGATACAGGGCGCCTGGGTGGCTCAGGCGTTAAGTGTCTGCCTTCGGCTCAGGTCATGGTCCCAGGGTCCTGGGATCGAGCCCCACATCGGGCTCCCTGCTCAGCGGGAAGCCTGCTTCTCCCTCTCCCACTCCCCCTGCTTGTGTTCCCTCTCTCGCTGTGTCTCTGTCAAATAAATAGATAAAATCTTTAAAAAAAATTTTTTTTTGAGATAGTTTCTTCTAACAGATCAAAATATACCCTAAATCTCTAGTGTATGGCTTTGTTCTAGTCTCCTGCCTAATCACATTCTCTCCTTTTTTTTGAAATCCTCTTCTTTCTATTTTCAAACAATTTCTTATCAATTCCTTTTATAAAATTTTTTATAATTTTCATCTTTACAGTCATATTCCATCCCTTCATCATATCAACCCTTATTTTTGTACATATGTAAGTTTTTCTTTCTTTAAAATTTTTGGGAGGCACTTTCTTCTAACAGACCAAAATACACCCAAAATCTAGTGTGTGGCACTGATCTATGCACCAGCCTGATCATATTTGATCATATTCTGTTTTTTTTGTTTTGTTCTGTTTTTGTTTTTATCTTTTTCTTTTTTTTTTTCTCTTTTCTCTTTCTTTCCCTTTCTTTTCCCCCGGCTTCAGGTCTTTTCTGATTTTTTTAGAGTATATTTTCTGGGGACGTTGTTACCCTGTTAGCATTCTATTCTCTCATTTACCTGTTCTCCTCTGGACAAAATGACAAGATGGAAAACATCACCTCAACAAAAAGAACAAGAGGTAGTACCGACTGCCAGGGACCTAACTCAATACGGACATTAGTATGATGTCAGATCTAGAGTTCAAAATCATGACTTAAAGATACTAGCTGGACTTGAAAAAAGCATGGAAGTTATTAGAGAAACCCCTTCTGGAGAAATAAAAGAACTAAAATCTAACCAAGTCGAAATCAAAAAGGCTATTAATGAGGTGCAATCAAAAATGGGGGCGCTGGGCGCCTGGGTGGCTCAGTTGGTTAAGCAACTGCCTTCGGCTCAGGTCATGATCCTGGAGGCCCGGGATCGAGTCCCGCATTGGACTCCCTGCTCAGCGGGGAGTCTGCTTCTCCCTCTGATCCTCTCCCTCTGATCCTCCCCCTCTCATGCTCTCTGTCTCCCATTCTCCCTCTCAGATAAATAAAAAAAAAATTTTTTTAAAATGGGGGTGCTAACTGCTAGGATAAATGAAGCAGAAGAGAGAATCAGTGATCTAGAAAACCAAATTATGGAAAATAAAGAAGCTGAGAAAAAGAGATAAACAACTACTGGATCACGAGGGCAGAATTCGAGAGATAAGCGATACCATAAGATGAAACATTAGAATAATTGGGATCCCAGAAGAAGAAGAAAGAGAGAGAGGGGCAGAAGGTATATTGGAGCAAATTATAGCAGAGAACTTCCCTAATTTGGGGAAGGAAACAGGCATCAAAATCCAGGAGGCACAGAGAACCCCTCTCAAAATCAATAAAAATAGGTCAACACCCCGACATCTAATAGTAAAACTTATGAGTCTCAGAGACAAAGAGAAAATCCTGAAAGCAGTTCGGGAGAAGAGATATGTAACCTACAATGGTAGAAACATTAGATTGGCAACAGACCTATCCACAGAGACCTGGCAGGCCAGAAAAGACTGGCATAATATATTCAGAGCACTAAATGAGAAAAATATGCAGCCAAGAATACTATATCCAGCTAGGCTGTCATTGAAAATAGGAGACATAAAAAGCTTCCAGGACAAACAAAAACTAAAGGAATTTGCAAACACAAAACCAGCCCTACAAGAAATATTGAAAGGGGTCCTCTAAGCAAAGAGAGAGCCTAAAAGCAACATAGACCAGAAAGGAAAACAGACAATATACAGTAACAGTCACCTTACAGGCAATACAATGGCACTAAATTCGTATCTTTCAATAGTTACCCTGAATGTAAATGGGCTAAATGCCCCAATCAAAAGACATAAGCTATCAGATTGGATTAAAAAACAAGACCCATCCATATGCTGTCTGCAAGAGACTCATTTTAGACCCAAAGACACCCCCAGATTGAAAGTGAGGGGGTGGAAAACCATTTACCATGCTAATGGACACCAAAAGAAAGCTGGGGTGGCAATCCTTACATCAGACAAATTAGATTTTAAACCAAAGACTGTAATAAGAGATGAGGAAGGACACTATATCCTACTTAAAGGGTCTATCCAACAAGAAGATCTAACAATTATAAATATCTATGCCCCTAATGGGAGCAGCCAATTATATAAGGCAATTAATAACAAAAAACAAAGAAACACATCGACAACAATAATAGTGGGGAACTTTAACAGCCCCCTCACTGAAATGGACAGATCGTCTAAGCAAAAGATCAACAAGGAAATAAAAACTTTAAATGACACACTGGACCAAATGGACTTCACAGACATATTCAGAACATTCCATCCCAAAGCAACGGAATACACATTCTTCTCTAGTGCCCATGGAACATTCTCCAGAATAGATCACATCCTAGGTCACAAATCAGGTCTCAACCGGTACCAAAAGATTGGGATCATTCCCTGCCTATTTTCAGACCACAATGCTTTGAAACGAACTCAATCACAAGAGGAAAGTCAGAAAGAACTCAAATACATGGAAGCTAAAGAGCATCCTACTAAAGAATAAATGGGTCAACGAGGAAATTAAAGAATTTAAAAAATTCATGAAAACCAATGAAAATGAAAACAGAACTGTTCAAAATCTTTGGGATGCAGCAAAGGCAGTCCTAGGAGGAAAGTATATAGCAATACAAGCCTTTCTCAAGAAACAAGAAAGGTCTCAAGTACACAACCTAACCCTACACCTAAAGGAGCTGGAGAAAGAACAGCAAATAAAGCCTAAACCCAGCAAGAGAAGAGAAATAATAAAGATCAGAGCAGAAATCAATGAAACAGAAACCAAAAGAACAGTAGAACAGATCAACGAAACCAGGAGCTGGTTCTTTGAAAGAATTAACAAGATTGATAAACCCCTGGCCAGACTTATCAAAAAGAAGAGAGAAATGACCCACGTCAACAAAATCATGAATGAAAGAGGAGAGATCACAACCAACACCAAAGAAATACAAATAATTATAAGAACATATTATGAGCAACTATATGCCAGCATATTAGGTAACCTGGAAGAAATGGATACATTCCTAGAGATGTATCAACTACCAAAACTGAACCAGAAAGAAACAGAAAACCTGAACAGACCTATAACCACTAAGGAAATTGAAGCAGTCATCAAAAATCTCCCAACAAACAAAAGCCCAGGGCCAGATGGCTTCCCAGGGGAATTCTACCAAACATTTAAAGAAGAATTATATACCTATTCTTCTGAAACTGTTCCAAAAAAATAGAAATGGAAGGAAAACTTCCAAACTCGTTTTATGAGGCTACCATTACCTTGATCCCAAAACCAGACAAAGACCCCATCAAAAAGGAGAATTACAGACCAATATCCTTGATGAACATGGATGCAAAAATGCTCACCAAAATACTAGCCAATAGGATCCAACAGTACATTAAAAGGATTACTCACCACGACCAAGTGGGATCTATCCCTGGGCTGCAAGGTTGGTTCAATATCTGCAAATCAATCAACGTGATACAATACATTAACAAAAGAAAGAACAAGAATCATATGATCCTCTCAATAGATGCAGAAAAAGCATTTGACAAAGTACAGCATCCTTTCTCGATCAAAACTCTTCAGAGTATAGGAATAGAGGGTACATACCTCAATATCATAAAAGCCATCTATGAGAAACCTACAGCGAATATCATTCTCAATGGGGAAAAATTGAGAGCTTTCCCCCTAAGGTCAGGAACACAGCAGGGATGTCCACTATCACCACTGCTATTCAACATAGTATTAGAAGTCCCAGCCACAGCAATCAGACAACAAAAAGAAATAAAAGGCATCCAAATCGGCAAAGAAGAAGTCAAACTCTCACTCTTTGCAGATGATATGATACTTTATGTGGCAAACCCAAAGACTCCACCCCAAAACTGCTAGAACTCAAGACAGGAATTCAGTCAAGTGGCAGGATATAAAATCAATGCACAGAAATTAGTGGCATTCCTATACACCAACAACAAGACAGAAGAAAGAGAAATTAAGGAGTCGATCCCATTTACAACTGCACCCAAAACCATAAGATACCTAGGAATAAATCTAACCAAAGAGGCAAAGGATCTGTACTCAGAAAACTACAAAATACTCATGAAACAAACTGAAGACACAAAGAAATGGAAAAACGTTCCATGCTCATGGATTGGAAGAACAAATATTATGAAGATGTCAATGCTACCTACAGCAATCTACACATTCAATGCAATCCCCATCAAAATACCATCCACTTTTTTCAAAGAAATGGAACAAATAATCCTAAAATTTGTATGGAACCAGAAAAGACCCCGAATAGCCAGAGGAATGTTGAAAAAGAAAAGCAAAGCTGGTGGCATCACAATTCCGGACTTCCAGCTCTATTACAAAGCTGTCATCAAGACAGTATGGTCCTGGCACAAAAACAGACACATAGATCAATGGAACAGAATAGAGAGCCCAGAAATGGACCCTCAACTCTATGGTCAACTAATCTTTGACAAAGCAGGAAAGAATGTCCAATGGAAAAAAGACAGTCTCTTCAACAAATGGTGTTGGGAAAATTGGACAGCCACATGCAGAAGAATGAAACTGGACCACTTCCTTACACCACACACAAAAATAGACTCCAGATGCTTGAAAGACCAAATGGGAGACAGGAGTCCATCAAAATCCTAAAGGAGAACACAGGCAGCAACCTCTTCGACCTCAGCCACAGCAACTTCTTCCTAGAAACGTCACCAAAGGCAAGGGAAGCAAGAGCAAAAATGAACTATTGGGACTTCATCAAGATAAAAAGCTTTTGCACAGCAAAAGAAACAGTCAACAAAACCAAAAGACAACTGACAGAATGGGAGAAGATATTTGCAAATGACATATCAGATAAAGGGCTAGTATCCAAAATCTACAAAGAACTTATCAAACTCAACACCCAAAGAAAGAAGAATCCAATCAAGAAATGGGCAGAAGACATGAACAGACATTTTTCCAAAGAAGACATCCAAATGGCCAACAGACACATGAAGAAGTGCTCAACATCGCTCGGCATCAGGGAAATCCAAATCAAAACCTCAATGAGATACCACCTCACACCAGTCAGAATGGCTAAAATTAACAAGTCAGGAAATGACAGATGTTGGAGGGGACGCGGAGAAAGGGGAACCCTCCTACCCTGTTGGTGGGAATGCAAGCTGGTGCAGCCACTCTGGAAAACAGTATGGAGGTTCCTCAAAGAGTTGAAAATAGAGCTACCATAAGATCCAGCAATTGCACTACTGGGTATTTACCCCAAAGATAACAAATGTAGTGATCCTAAGGGGTACGTGCACCCCGATGTTTATAGCAGCAATGTCCACAATAGCCAAACTGTGGAAAGAGCCAAGATGTCCATCGACAGATGAATGGATAAAGAAGATGTGGTACATATACACAATGGAATATTATGCAGCCATCAAAAGGAATGAGATCTTGCCATTTGCAACGACGTGGATGGAACTGGAGGGTGTTATGCTGAGCGAAATAAGTCAATCAGAGAAAGACATGTATCAGATGACCTCACTGATATGAGGAAATCTTAATCTCAGGAAACAAACTGAGGGTTGCTGGAGTGGGGGGTGGGGTGGCTGGGTGATAGACATTGGGGAGGGGATGTGCTATGGTTGAGTGCTGGGAATTGTGCAAGACTGTTGAATCACAGATCCGTACCTCTGAAACAAATAATGCAATATATGTTAAGAAAAAAAAAAAAAAGCAAGAGGGGAAGAATGAAGGGCGGGGAATCGGAGGGGGAGACGAACCATGAGAGACAATGGACTCTGAAGAGCAAACTGAGGGTTCTAGAGGGGAAGGGGGTGGGAGGATGGGTTAGCCTGGTGATGGGTATTAAAGAGGGCACATTCTGCATGGAGCACTGGGTGTTGTGCACAAACAATGAATCATGGAACACTACATCAAAAACTAATGATGTAATGTATGGTGATTAACATAACAATAAAAATTAAAAAAAAAAGATGAAGCTCACACACACACAAAAAAGTTCATTATACTATTCTGTTTACTTTGTAGCTATTTAAAATTTCTCCATGATAAAATGTTTTAAAAATAAAACAGGGTAAAAGTAGGACATAGTGTTTAACTTAACATATTGACCCTATGATGGATAGCAGAACATCTGTAGACTTCAGAAAATTATAGAAAAAATTCATGCTAGACTGGAGGGGGAGGGGTCAAAAGGTCAAAAAGAGAAAAAGTCAAGAAACCAAAAGTAAGATACTCTAACAGAGAAAAAGGCCTGAAAAATAATATGTCAAATAACTATTAACCAGATTCCAAAATAGAGTAAATAATTTTATTTAGGAAAACAAACTCAGAGACTACAGAAAGTATTACCCAGGCTTTGTCTGGATTAAAAGAAAATTTTGTTAATATTAAAATAAGTTCTAATTGTGAATTACTTTAAAAACTTTTCTTAAAACTTCTCTCTCTTTCTTAAAACAATTATCAAATGCCAGATTTCCCATTTTCCCAGTGTTTCCTGTCTGGTGATCCAGCAGACTACAGGTCAGAGTGGGGACTTAGGGGAGTCAAACATTACATGAACTTTCTAACAGAATTTGTCTCTTGGTATGTCAAGTTGGATGGACCCCTAAAGATTAAAATTAATCTTTAAAAAATTAAAGATTAATTTTCTAGATCCTGAGTGTGTACATTAATGGACAGATATTCTGGCAGCAAAACTGACTGCCAGACCTATGGAATTAGAACTATTAGAGAAGGAAAGGCCAATGGAAGCCATGGAGCTCCCCCCACCCAAACATCATCAAAATATTAATCCCTAAGGTAAATGCAGAAATCAGTGTCACCATCCAAAGTTTATTAAAATATGAACAGATAGTGATTCCTACTACACACCCATTTAACTCTCCAGTTTAAGGCTCCAAAATGAGAGTGCCTTAGAGGATGACAACAGATTACTGTGGGTTCCAACTGCACATGCTTTTCCAGATACAGTCTCCATATGGAACAACAATTAATTCCATGACATGTAGGTACTAATTTGCTAACACTTTCTTCTCTACCCTAATAAACAGAGAAAATCAGATGCATTTTACTTTTACCTGATAAAGACAGCAGTACATAGGGGCGCCTGGGTGGCTCAGTCAGTTAAGCATCTGACTCTTGATTTTGGCTCAGGTCATGATCTCCGGGTTTTGAGACTGAGCCCCATGTCAGGCTCCACACTGAGCATGGAGTCTGCTTGGGATTCTCTCTCTCCCTCCCTCTCCCCGCATTGCTTGAGCTATCTCCCCCCCCTCCAAAAAGAGAGAGAGAGAGAGAGATAGCAGTACATTTACTATATTGCCACGAGGTTATATCAACTCTAAGCCAGAGATGAGTCTATAGCAGGGGTTGGCAAACTATGACCCACAGGCTAAATCCAGCCCACCACCTGTTTTTGTAAATAGAGCTTTACTGCAACACAGCTTCACCTATTCTTTTACACATTGTCTATGGCTGTTTTATACTATATCAGCAAAGTGAAGTAGTTGCAACAGAGACCATTTAGCCTATAAAAGCTAAAATATTTGCTACCTCGCCAATTACAGAAAACGTTTGCTGACTCTTGGCCTACAAGGACTCAGCTTCTTAACACCCCATGGAACATTATACTGATCCACTTTGTTGATAACCTCATGCTGACAGGATCTGAAGAACAGACAGTAGATACCTTGGGATGATACATGTATGCCAGAGTGTGGAAAATAATAACAAAATTATAGGAGCCTACCACCTCAGTCGAGTTTCTGGTGGTTAATGGTCTAGAGTATATTGAATGTAAAGATCAAGTTGCAACTTGCAACCCATACCACTAAGAAAAGATGTGCTGCTGAGTATGCCTTTCTAGATTTCAAAAGCAACATTACGAGACTTGGGTATACTGCTCCAACATGTTTACTGAATAACAATGGCTGAAGAGGGCCAAAGCAACAGAAAGATCGAGACTGCATTACAGACTACTTTGCCACTCAGCCCTTACACCTCACAGATCTAATGGTGTTCAAAATATCTGTGGAAGACAGAGATAATGTTTTGAATCTGTAGCAAATTTGGAAAGAAGAATCATAAAAAAGGATCCTGGGTTTTGAAGCAATGACATGGCCCTTACGCAAAAAGAAAAATGTTTTCATTTCAAGAACTAGTTCCTGGCTTGCTTGTTGGCCATAGCAGAAGCTAGTGGCCCTACCATGAAATATGAGGTATATACTATAAACCCTAAAGCACCCATAAAAACAAACAAAAGAAATGAAGAGGTATAATAAGTCAACCAAGAACAGAAAATGGATCAAAAAATAATTTAAAGGAAGGCAGAAAAAGAGAGAAAGGTGACTAAAAACAGATGGGATAAAAAGAAAACAACCATAATGGTAGGTTTAAACCCAACC
The DNA here is from genome assembly GCF_002201575.2 of Neomonachus schauinslandi. NCBI lineage: Eukaryota > Metazoa > Chordata > Mammalia > Carnivora > Phocidae > Neomonachus > Neomonachus schauinslandi. Next base: position 66,647,481 of record NC_058403.1, on the reverse strand, counting down.
ATATCGGGGCACCTATCTGGCTAGTCAGTGGAGCATGCAACTCTTGATCTTGGGGTTGTGGGTTTGAGCCCCATAAGTGATGCAGGGATTACTTAAAAATAAAATCTTAAAAAAAAAACCAAAAAAACCCCAACCACATTAATAATCACATTAAAGGTAAGTGGCCTAAACACCTAAAAAAAAAGGCAGATGTCAAATTGGATTTTTTTTTCCAACAGACTCAACCAAATAATACCTAAAAGCAACCTTTGTAAATAGACACAGAAAGGTTAAAAGAAAAAAGACAGAAAAAGATACACCATTCCCATACTACTTAAAGAAGTTAGAGTGGCTATATTAATAAAGTAGACTGCAGAACTAAGAATATTACTAGGGATAAGGAAGGTCATTTCAAAGTGACAAAGGCATCTATGCACCAAGAGAACGATCCTAAATATTTAATAAGCTTTAAAATACATAAAATAAAAACTGACAAACCTAAAAGGAGAAAGATATAAATTCACAAATATAGTCAGAGAGTTCAACACCACTTTCTCAATAATTGAGAGTCGACAGAAAATCAGAAAGGATATGAAAGATTTGAACAATATCAACCAACTTGATCTAAATGACATTTATAGAACTCCACCCTACAATAATAGAATACACATTCTTTTCAACACAGAACACAGAAAAATGGCTAAGACAGAACATATTCTGGGAGAGTAAAACAAGTCTCAATAAATTGAAATGAATTAGAATCATACAAAATTTGGTATCTGACCACATGGAGTTAAGTTAGAAATCAAGAAATGAAAGATACCTGGAAAAATCTCTAAATACTTAAGACTATATAACACATTTCTAAGTAACTCATGGATCATAAAAGAAACCAAAATGGAAATTAAAAAGCATTTTATTATTTTTTTTAGATTTAATATTTATTTGACAGAGAGGGACAGTGAGAGAGGGAACACAAGCAGGGGGAGCGGGAGAGGGAGAAGCAGGCTTCCCACAGAGCAGAGAGCCCGATGCGGGGCTTGATCCCAGGACCCTGGGATCATGACCTGAGCTGACGGCAGACGTTTAATGACTGAGCCACCCAGGAGCCTCAAAAAGCATTTTAAACAGTATGAAAATGAAAATACAATATATTAAAATTTACGAATGTAGCTAAAGCAATATTTAGAGGGAAATATATACTACTAAATGCCTATTAAAGAAGATCTCAAATAAAAAATAACCTCCACTTTTTTTTTTAAATAACCTCAACTTATGCCTTAAGAACCTAGAAAAAGAAAAGCAAATTAAACCCTAAGTTAGCAGAAGACAGGAAGTAATAAAGATCAGATCATAAATCAATGAAATAAAAAACAAAAACAATAAAAAGTCAATGAACCAAAAGCTGGTTCTTTAAGAAAATCAATAAAAATGCTAAGCTCTAATAAAAATAAGAAAAATGCAAAAGACAAAAATGTCCAATATCAGAAATGAGAATGGTTGTATCACAACTCTACAGATATTAAAGGGATAAGAGATTATTAACTTATGCCAAAAAATGCATTAACTTAGGTGAGATGAACAGATTCCTTCAAAAAAACAAACTACTAAAACTCACTCAAGAAACAGATAACTTGAACATCCGTCAAAGAAATTGGTGTGTAGTTAAAAACCTTTCCACAAAGAAAACCAGAGGCTCAAAAGGCTTCACCGTACTGAACAAAGAAGAAGAAATAAAAATTCTACAGAAACATTTCTGAAAAAATTGAAAATGGAGTATCTCCCAATTTATTCTGAGGCCAATGTTATCCTGATAGCAAAACCAGACAAAAACATTACAAAAAAGGAAAACTATAAACCAAATCCCACATGAAAACATACATAAAATATCTAAATAAAATTTTAGCAAATTGAATCTCACAATATATATACAAAAAGGATATTATGACCAAGTGGGGTTTATCACAGAAACGCAAGGTTGGTTTAACATTTGAAAAGCAATCAATGTAATTTACCACAGAAAGACTTTAAAAAGAAAAATCATACAATCATCTCAATAAATAAATTTAGACAAAGTATTTGACACACTCCAACTTTCATTTATGATACAAACCACTCATCAAACTGGGAATATAAGGCAATTTTATCAACTGGATAAAAAAGCATTTACATAAACCCTAAGTTAACATCATATTTAACTATGAAAGACTGAATGCTTTCCCTGCTAAGATCAGAACACTGCAAGGATAGCCACTCTTGCCATTTCATTCTTTCAGTATATTTTTGTTAAGCACAGAATTCCACATTTGCAGTTATTTTCTTTTATCCTTTAGAAGATACCATTAAGTGGTCTTCTGGCTTCCAGGACTCCTATGAGAGAGAGAGAGAAAGAGAGAAAAAAGAGAGAGAGAGAGAGAGAGAGAGAGAGAGAGTGTGTGTGTGTGTGTGTGTGTGTGTGTGTGTAATGGTTTGTGTTCATGTAATCCAAGTGCCTGGTGATTTATGCCTGGTTACTTCACTGTTTACCAAACATTCTATTTTCAAAATATTATTGTAGATATAATTTGAAGCTTATGTGACAATTTCCTCTAGGAAAGATGTTTGTTTGCTTCTGCCAGATCTTTGGAGCATAGCACTGTGGAATTTTAGAGATCAATATGATTCAAAACTAAGCTGCAGTCCTCATAAAAGACTTTCTACTTCATATTCCTGTCAACCCATATTCCTAGAGTGCTGACATCCAAACCCAAAGCTAGGGGGTTGTTCATGAGGTCCATCAGCTTGGTGGACCCTGCTTTCTAATACCTGTCTCCCTAGTCTTGAGTGGCTGCCAGCTGTTCCCTCCAGAATTGGTAAAAGCCCCAAAAGAAAAAGTAGCTCCGAACATTAAGCTCATCTCCATAGGCCTCCACCCTCTTCTGTATCCCAGTAATTCTTAGTAATCTTGTTGGATATCCAAAGACTTCGGTAAGACTATATTTTAAATTAAATTCTGTATCATATTAGACCTACATATTCTTTTTTTTAGACCTACATATTCTATAGAATGTATACGTTCCATTCAGCTTTCCTACATGTATTTTGTGGAACTACTGGTCTGAACTGCCTACTCCATCACTACTGGAAGTAGAAGTCTCAAAGTAATAACCCTCTCATTTATTACTGATTTTAAAAATTGAAATATAATTTGAATACAATAAAATTTGCCCTTTAGAAGTATATAATTCAGGGGCACCTGGGGGGTGCAATCAGTTAAGCATCCGACTCTTGATTTCGGCTCAGGCCATGATCTCAGGGTCAAGAGATCAAGCCCCACACTGGGCTCTGTACTGAGCATTGTAGCCTGCTTAAGATTCTCTCTCTCTCTCTGCCCTGCCCCTACTCACAAGTGCACATGCGCGCTCCCTAAAAATAAAAGTATATTAAATCAGAAGTTTTTCGTATTCACAGAATTGTGCAATCATTATCTAATTCCACAATTTTCATCACCTCAAAAAGAAATCTCAAAACCATTAGTAGTCACTGCCTATTTCCCTGTACCCCTCCAGCTCCTGTCAACCATTAAGCTACTTTCTGTCTCTATGGATTTGCCTATTCTGGACATTTTGTATAAATGAAACTATAAATATATGGCCTTTTGTATCTGGCTTCTCTCACTCAGCATAATGCTTTTAAGGTTCATCCATGTTGTATCATGCATCAATACTTCATTCCTTTACTCCTTAATATTCTGTTGCATGCATACACCATATTTTGTTTATTCATTAGGTGATGGATGTTTGGGTTATTTCAACTTTTTGGCTTCTATGAATAACAGTGCTATAAATATTCATGTACACATTTTTATTCACACTTACATTTTCAACTCTCTGGGGTACGTACCTACGAGTTGAATTGTGAGGTCATATGGTAACTCCACATTTACCTTTCTGAGGAACTTCCAAAGTATTTTCCAAAGCAGCTCACCATTTCGCAACCCTACCAGCATTATAGGAGGGTTCCAATTTCTCCATATCCTTGCTAATACTTGTTACTGTTTTTTAAAACTACAGCCATCCTAGTGGGTGTGAAATGGAATCTCCTTATCACTTTGCTTTCCATTTCACTATGACTAATAATGTGGAACATCTTTTCATGTGTTAATTAGCCAGTTGCACATTTTCTTTGTAGAAGTATTTATTCAAATCCTTTTCTCATTTTAAAATTGGATTATTATCTTTTTATTGTTATTGTTGTGTTATATATTCTGGACACAAATCCCTTAGGAAATACATGATTTGTCTGTGGATTATCTTCAACTTATTGACAGTCTGTTGAAGAACAAAATTTTTAACTTTGGGGGTGTCTGGGTGGCTCAGTCAGTTAAGTGTTAAGTGTCTGACTCTGTCTGACTCTTGATCTCAACTCAGTTCTTGATCTCAGGGTTGTGAGTTCAAGCCCTGCATTGGGCTCCACACTGACCGTAAAGCCTACTTAAAAAAAAAATTTTTTTTTGAACGTCAATCAAGCCCACCTTAATTTTTTTTTTTTCACTGTGCTTTTGGTGTCAAATCTAAAAAAACACTGTCTAATACAAAGTCACAAAGATTTACATCTATGTTTTCTTCTAAGAGTTGTATAGTTTTAGTGGTTAAATTTAGGTCTTTGATCCATTTTTAGTTTTTAAAATTTTGTGTATTTCTAAGAATATGCCCATTTCATTCAAAGTTGTCTAATTCATTGACATAAAACTGTTCACAGTGTTCCTTTAAAATCCTTTATTTTGTAAGATCAATAGAAATGTCCTTTCATTTCTGAGTCTAGTAATTTCTTTTTTTGTCAATCTAGCTAAAGGTTTGTTAATTTTGTTTATCTTTTCAAAGAACTAGTTTTTGGTTTTATTGATTTTTCTCTATTCTATTTTCTATTTCATTTTCATTTCTGCCCTAATCTTAATTATTTCCTTCCTCCTCTTTATTTTAGGTTTAATTTGCTTTTTTTTCTAGTATCTTTAGGCAGATGGTTAAAGTATTCATTTGAGATCTTCCTTCTTAAAAAATATAGGTATTTATAGCAATAAAATTTCCTCTAAGTACAACTTTAGCTGCATCTCAGATTTTGTTATATCATGTTTTCATCTTCATTCGTCTCCAAGTATAAATTCCCCTTTTGAATACTTCTTTGACCCATTTATTATTTAGGTGTACTGTTTAATTTCCATATATTTATGAGTTTCCCAAATTCTTTTGTTATTAATTTCTAATTTCATTCCACTGTGGTTACAGAATATACTTCGTATTATTCTTAGCCTGTTAAGTTTACAAAGTTTTTGTTTTATAATGGCTTAGCATAAAGTCTATCCTGGGGGAGAATGTACCATGTACGCTTAAGAATATATTTTGTAATATTGAGTGTTCTGTAGTCGTTAGATCTAGCTGGTTTATGGCGTTGTTCAAATCTTCTGTTTCCTTGTTTATCTTCTGCCTAGTTCTATCCATTGTTGAAAGTTGGGTATTAAGTCTTCAACCATTACTGTTGGCCTATGTCTCCCTTCATTTCTGGCAGGCTTTGCTTCATGTATTTGGGAGCTCTGTTGTTAAATGCACCTATGTTTAAAATTGCTACACATTAAATCGATGGACTTTTTATCACTATAAAATGTCCTTGTCTTTAGTAGCAATTTTTGTCCTAAAACCCATTTTGTCTAATATCAAAAAGCCACTCCACCTCTCTTTTGGTTGCTATTTGCATTGTATTTTTTTTTTATTCCTTTTACTTTGAATCTTTTTCTACCTTTTTTTTAATCCACTTTCATAATCTCCAACTTTGACTGGAATGTTTCATCCACTCACATTTTAAAATCCAATCTCATTAATTATTGACATAGCAGATTTACATACACCATTTTACTATTTCTATATGTCTCATGCCCTTTTTTGCTCTATTTCTCCTTGACTCTATCATTGCATTAAGTGAATGTTTTATACTGCAGCACTTTAATTTCTTTAATGATTTTCACTATTTTTTGAGTGATTTGCTTAGTGGCTATTCTAGGACTTACCATACACATCTTAACAGAAATAGCTTCGTATTTATACTAACTTAATTCCAATTAGCCATAGAAACATTACTTCTATAGAGCTCTACTCCTTTTCTTCCCTTTTTGTGGTATTGTTGTATACAAATTACATTTATAAACATTGCAAACCCCAAAATACATTGTTACAATTATTACTTTACATAATTTTATGTCTTTTAGCGTAGCTAAGAGGATAGCAATTATATTTTTTTAAGTTTTATTAATATGAATTCTTATCACTTCTGGCTTTCTTCATTTGTTCTTGTGGATTCAAATTGCTATCTGGAGTCATTTCTTTAGCCCAGTGTAGTTTTGCTCCCATCCAGCTCCTTTGTGCTCTTATGAAAAATATATATTACATTTCTATATGTTATAGGCCCAACAATACATTAGTTTTATACACTTGCTTTTTACATCAGTCAACAAAAGAGAGAAGAAGAAAAATGACTGTCTTATAATTACCTTTCCTGTTGCTCTTTGATTTTTTTGGTGTGGATTCAAATTACTGTCTAGATCACTTTTCAGCCTAAAGAACTTCCTTTAGTATTTCTTGCAAGAGGAGTCTGCCAGCAACAATTCTCTCAGCTTCTGCTTCTCTGTAAATGTCTTTATTTCACCTTAGTTTTGAAAAATAGCTTTGCTGGATATAGGATTCTATTTCTTTATTGATATTGTCTATTTGATACAACATCATTGTGATATTTCCTTTACTTCTTTAATCATGGTTTCCTTTAGTTCTCTGAACAGAGTTATAATGACTACTTCAAAGTCTTTGTTAAATCTGACATCTGGGGGCACGTGGGTGGCTCAGTCCTTAAGCGTCTGCCTCCAGCTCAGGTCACGATTCCAGGGTCCTGGGATCAAGCCCTGCACTGGGCTCCCTGCTCCACGAGAAGCCTGTTTCTCTCTCACCCCCACTCCCCCTGCTTGTGTTCCCTCTCTCGCTGCATCTCTGTTAAATAAATAAATAAAATCTTTTTAAAAAAAATCTGACATCTGATCACTCTCAAAGGGAAAAAGCAGGCAATAGAAACTGCCTCCAACAAAAAAATATACACTTTCCTCTTCCTCTGCATATCTTGTATTTTTTTTGTTGGAGATTGGACATTTTAGAAAACATAACAACTATGAGTACTGATCCGCTTCCTCTCTCCTGGGGCTTGTTACTGGTATTTGCCTGTTTCCGTGTTTGTTTCCTGATTGACTGGATTATTTTACTAAAAATTGCATCCCCTTTTCTCCCATAATTTGAAATAATCAACCCAAGAAATGTTGTGTTCAGTCCTGAATGCCTCATTTGAAGAATACTAACAAACTAAAGCACATACAGAAGCAGCTTCCAGGATGGGGAGGGTTTCAAAATGTCACAGAACAAAAGGCTAAGGAAACTGATTATATCTGAAGTCAATCAGAGTAATAGGATAGAAAGGACACAGAGTTACTGATTTCAAAGTTCTGAAGTGATATTCTGGCATAGCTGAAGAGCAGAGAAAAAGTCGCAGAACTTAGACAAACAAATTGGTACTACACGGAATTCTTTAAACAAGCAATTCAACAATGGCATATGCTACCTTAGACACTAATGAGGTTTCCATTTTTAAGCAGAAGATTTTTATCTGTCACAACTATTGAGTATGGTATTTCTTGTATGGTAGGATAGGTTTGGGTAGATAATTCCATTTTCTGTGATAATCAAGAAACCTGGCCTTGAATGTAACCATTCTGACATAATGCAAAGCACTTTACATGTACATAAATATATATTACAAATAAACTATTATTCACTTCTTGAAAACAAATTATGAAGAAATATTTAAGAAACAATTAAGAAAAATTCTTAAATGCTTCCCTAGCAAAGAGTTTCTCTGAGACTGCTATTTAAAAGTATTTTCCTGATTAGTCACATATCTAGTAGATTACTCTATAAACCATTGCAAGAATTACTTTAAAATTCTGTATTCTCTCATGTATTTGCTTTAAAATATTAAAGTAATTAATTTACAAGAATTACTCAGTTCTTACAAAAGTTTTTTTTAATGAAATAATTGAGATCCATAACTCACCAGAAGAAATCTTACCAGCACCATTATAGTCAACAGAAAATGCAGATGTGACTCCATTGGCCGACCCCAGTTCACACATGGAAATTTGATAAGGGGGCCTCAGCTTGATTTCCATCTGCATGTCAGACAGATTTATCTTTGTTGAAAGAGACCTGGGATTATTATATCGCTGCTTGGTTCTCTGAATGAAGTTATCTATGTAAAATAAAAAATAAATTTCCTTGCAGTCATTTGTTAATTGAATAATTTGAGAGTGTGACATTTATGGAATTCTGCAGATCAACAGTTTAATTTGTTGTCCAAAACTATTCAATTTGTCATTGAATATTCAAATATTATTTGTGTTTAATAGTTAATACATCGTGGAGTCATCAGTGTTTCATTCTAGAAATTATATTCTAGAAATAATTATAAATAAAATAAGGATTTAACACTACATGATTGTGAGACAATTTCTACTATTATATTCTCTTCAAGGAATTACTTTAAATTTTTAGAAAAAACAAAAACAGCTTGCTTTATTTTTAAACCAAAGTCTTAATTTTTATAGGGATTCATCTCTCATAAAATATTAAGTCTGTCAGTATTTACCAATTGTAATTACATAAGAACATATATGGTAAATTGCATGTTCTTATAAACCTGTTTTCTTATTTATTGCTTACACCATTAGAATGTATGTTTTAAACAACAAATTTAATGAAATCAATAAAAGACATTTTCTAAATATCTTCCAATTTTACTTTCATTACTTACAACTTGGTTTTACTTTTTTCTCCTCCTACACCAGAAGTCAAGCAAACTAATGCCCAGAGGCCAAACTGAGCCTGCTGATTGCTTATGGAAATAAAGTTTTATTGGAATATAACTATACTCATTCATTTATGTATTGCCTATGGCTGCTTTCAAGCCACAATGGCAGGGCTGACTAGTTGTGACAGCGACCATATGGTCCTTAAAGCTTAAAATATGTACTATCTGGTACTTTCCAGCAAATGTTTGCCAACCTCCATTCTACATTAAGCAGACTATAAAAGATTATCACATAAACACAGAACTCTGAATCTCTGGCTTATAAATTTCTCATTGAGAAACTGTCCTCTGGGATTAACTCTTTGTGCCAATAATCATGATCCCCTCCGCAGCCCAAACACATTTTTTTTCAAATAGGCACCTAAATGAAGAAGTTGCCATAATTTATAGACCATCTGTCAAATTATTCTATCAAAAGCAAGGTAGCAGAATTTTCTGAGTTCTTCCCCTGGTCCCCAGTATTACATGAAAAATCGCTTATGATTGGATGGAGACAGGATAATGAAAAAGAAAAAAAAATCAGGCCCTTACCAAATTCAATGAAACAGTATGGTCTGACAGCAGTATTTGTCTTCATCATGTTATAAGTAGTAATGAACTCCTTCTGAAGCTCATCCAGGAAAGAGAAGGCCAGAACATTCGGGTAATTTTCAGTGCACAACATCATGTAGCTCACTCCCAGAGAACTAATAAAACTACAGTGTAAAAAACATTGGTTTTAAAATTTCAAATTAAATCAAGGTAATTCGTTGCTTCAAAAGACTGGTTCTATACACCATAAACTGCTGCTACAGTGGCAATGAAGATATTAACATTTATTATATATTCCAGCAAAAAAAAATTAAAGAAACCAAAATATAATACTACTTTCAGTTGCAGTTAAAAACAGTAGACAAAAAAATGGAATGTACCTACAGAAGGACACATACTATAATTCTAACACTTATTTATCACTTGGGGTAGAAAGCAGGGAAAAGAATATACAAATATGTAAGGGTTACAGATAGCTTAACACTTAACTATTCAACCTAGTGGAACTTAATCTTGTTTGAATCAAGAACTCTTTAGAGATTCTGATTAAAGTTATGGACACTCTCCTCAGAAAACTGTCCAAACACGAAACCTGGCACACAATTTCAGGTTGGTCACTGACCTCCTGATGTCATCCACTGATTCCAGAATCAAATCCTCTACTTCACATAATAATGAATTATGAACCACTGGTGAAATAAGAGTAATTTAGGAGTTTATAACAACAACAAATAAAATAAGTGGGGTAGAAAGGAGAACTCTTGCTTACAGCAGAATGCTGAGTACCAACTGGTAAATGTATAGGTAGTCCTAGAACTGGAAAAATCAGCATTTTGCCACCAACGTAGTAAAGACTGAATCAAGCAAGGACAATGAATGAATGGTGAATCCAGGTGGAACTTTTGATGAGAAGCAGGAAATTTTGCATAGTTTTAAAATGTCTTATTTGTTGCAAGGGGAAAATATTTATTATACAGCAGAAACTAGAAAACATCTTGACTGAGCACTCTAACATTACTAATGAGGGGTAGATGGACTTCCTGTGCCTTCAGCTGTGATATCCTCAGAAAGACATATCAGCTATAAAGTATTCTAGCCAAGAATGCATAATCTGAATCTAATCATGAAAGAACATCGAAATGATCAACATTCTATTTTAAAAAGGGGAAGGGCTATATTCTTTAAAAATCTCAATGTTGTAAAGAAAAAATAAAGGCTGTGTAAATGCTTCTGATCAAAGGAAGCTAAAGAGACACAACTAAATGCCAATACCTAACCCTAGTCTGGATCCTGTGCCACAGAGGGGGAAAATGCTATAAAGGACATCCCTGGGTCAACTGACAAAAATGGAAAACAGGCGGTAAAGTAGGATATCAATATTACTAGAGCTGATAACTGTACCATAGTTAAGAGAATATCCTTAATCTTAGAAAATACACTTCGAAGTAGTGAGGAATAAAGGGGCATGGTATTTTAAGTTTCTCTCAAATGATTCAGACAAAAATAAATCAGATAGACAGGTAGGCAGATTAAAATGATAAACTAAATGGGGTAAAATGTTAACAAAAGGTGAATCTGGGAATAGGTATTATGTATATCTTTATTTATACAATTTTTCGCTAAGTTTGAAATTATTTCTAAATAAGTTAAAAAATTTTTTAAACTTCTTTTAAGTACTGAAATGTTCAAATTAGCCATGTTCTCTTGAAAAAAAAATTTCTGAAGTGTATAACCCCCTACAAGAAGCAGAGAATGGGACACAAATTAACCCTTCTTAGTCAATCTTCTAAACATTCTTTTATAGAACTGTCAATGTAGCTCCTCTAGATCAGGGGCAACAAACAGAGCATAAAGGTTATTATCTCCCACTCCTGTGAAAGACACTGCTAATCTATTGCAGCAATCCTTACTGAACAAACCCAGATCCAAACTGGAGTCCCCCTCCCCTCTTTCTTCTCTAATAATGTAGAAGCAAAATTTATTATTTTAAATTTAATATACAGAATATATTCACATGGTTCAAATTTTAAAACAATGAAAAATGAAATACAGTAAAGTGTCTTTTCACTACCTCCACCTAAAGATACCCAATTCTCTGTCCCTCAAGCAACTCATGTTATTTTTTTTAAGATTTTTTTTTAAGTAATCTCCACACCCCATGTGGAACTTGAACCTACAACCCAAAAATTAAGCCATACGTATACTCCACTGACCAAGCCAGCCAGGCACCCCAACTTGTATTATTAAATTCTTACGTATCATTCAGTGAGAGTTCATGCATCCCTCCCTCCCTGCCTCATTTTTTTCTCTCTCTTTCTTTCTTAAAAGACCATCCAATGCAGCCAGATGATATGGGATTGGCACCTGTTAATCACCTATTATTAATGGTGTGGAATATACTACTAGGAAAATTGTGCTGGTTTTATACCTTCTGGAATAACCTGGAATTCCTTTCTGAAGTTCAATTAATACAGTCATTTGATGCAGTGTTTTTCAAACTGCAACTTGTGACCTATTAGGTCATAAAATTAGTGTAAACTACATAAAGCATTTTCTTAAAAATTGAAATAGAACATAATAGAAAATACTGGAAATGTATATTGTTTCATAAAACTTTTTAGTTTCCTATTTGTATATAGGTAATGTTCACAAACTAAAATGTATCTCTTGGGATGCCTGGGTGGCTGCGTTGGGGTCCTGGGATCGAGTCCTGTGTCGGGCTCCTTGCTTATAGGGAGCCTGGTTCTCCTCTGCCTGCAGCTCCCCCTACTTGTGCACACTCTCTGACAAATAAAATCTTTAAAAATAAATAAATAAAATGTATCTCTTATGAATCATAGTCAAAAAAGTTTAGTGATACATACTGCATTTTTCTATGAATAACTAAATCAAAGGCAACGAATGTTCTTCCCAATTTTCTCTTTCCAAAAAATCTTCACTATCATTTTAAAAATTCTTTGACATGTCATTAGCATTCAAATATACTCCCCAGTAACCTGAGTTGGGATAAAACACAATTGGTGATTGCTTTCCACATACTCAGAACACCCAAATAACTACCTAGGAGTTGTTTCATTATCCTCCAAAAATATAACTGAAGCTTTTGGACTTTAATATTTTGTGTTACGGTAAAATTTGGCTGTATTTCCATATTAATAATAAAGTGAACCACAGACACATACACAACGGTTTATCCCAAACAGTTTCTCTTGCTCGCACTTAGTTAACTACAGAATTATTTATGAAATAAAGGGAAGCTTGTGTTTTTAAGATTATATGTCAGCATTTTCAGAGAATCTTTCTTTCAAAGCCTTTACTTTACTATAATTATGTGATATTCTCTGAAAAGGCCATAAAGTACTCTATTTTATTATGGCTTTTCATAATGAATTTAGGCTTATGCTATTGTCTTTCTTTGAAATGCAAAGCCAGTTTTCCAACAGTACATATAAGCCTTCCATCATCAAAAGACTTCTGGCTTTCAACTATCATGGGGACAAACTCAAAGACTCCCACCCTTTCACTGAGAACTCCTCATATGAAACAGTCTAAAGTCACTACAAGCATGCCAGTCTGTGCATGCATTAGCCTGTCCATTAGGTTCATTTAGCTCACATTTTATAGACAATCTGGCTGTTGTCCTTCTGCCTTGAGGAGGAGGAGCAGGAGGAACAGCAGCAGGTACAGTTTACTGACCATTCAGTCTGAACCAGGTCCTCTGCTAAGTGCTTTATGTATGTATTTTATTTAATTTCATTCTCACAGTAAAAGGGCACCACTATCTCCATTTTACAGATAATGAAACAGAAGCTCAGGGATGTTTAGGAGCTTACCAGGGCCACAACCACCACTAAGAAGCAGAGCAGGGTCAAACTTAGTTCTAACTCCAAAGCCCACATTCTTTCCCAACACAACACCCAACTTCCCTATGTTATAGATAAACCAATTATGTGCTAATTCATCAACTTTTCCCCCACACTTTTTCAAGTCACAAATCAATCTCTATTTTTTCTTCTAATTAAGAGTTAATGAAACTTGAGAATTTGGGAACTTGAATCAGGATATTCAAGAAGCCCTGCCAACTTCTCTACTTCTTGTGCAACTCTACTCCTCCCTCTCTGCATTTTAGCCACACTAGTGTTATTTCAGATCCAAAAGATACCAACCTACTCCCAGTCCTCCAACTCCCAATCTGACAAACGAATTCTGTCTTCCTCACTTGCAATGCTCCAACCCAACCCTATCTCTACCATGCTCCAATTCTGACCTGGCTAATCCTATTCATCCTTCTTGGACTTAAAGTTCCTCCCAGAGCATACAATCTAAATTGATCCCACCCTCGGCACCTGGGTGGCTCAGTCCATTGGGCATCAGACTCATGATTTTGGCTCAGGTCATGATCTCATGGGTTGTGGAATCGAGCCCCGCATCAGGCTCCATGATCAGTGGGGAGTCTGCTTGAGATTCAACCCCTCTCTCTCTGCCCCTCCCCCCACCAGCTCACACACTCTAAAATAAATAAATAAATCTTAAAAGAAATAATATAAAAATTGATCCCACCCCTATGGTTGTTATATCATAGGAGCTGTTATTTTTCTTCATGTAATTAACCCAATTTGTAATTATGTATTTATATGTTTATTTGTTGTGATGTCTTTCACTAACATCTATACTCCATAGGAGCGGAGATAATTTCTAGAGGGCTCACCACTGTATTCTTACCAACTAGAATATTTCGTGTCTAGTATACAATAAGTGCTCAAAAAATTAGTGAATAAATGAGTACAAAGATGACATCATTCATTCACTTATTTATACACTAATTTGAGTATATTGTGTACACATAATTGTACAGCCCAGCAGTATCTACACAAAGTATCTACATAAAGAAGCAGCTCAATAAATACTTGACTAAATTTAACAGAACAGAATACAACTTTACCTCCTCTTCCAGAAGGCTTTAGGGTTCAGGTCCGTGAGTTTTCAACATCCCCCTACTTTAAAGGCAGAGATGTTCTCAGATCATGTAGAATTACTCACCTACAGATGGTTATATGTGTACGTTAGATATGTCTACTGTCCTTTTATCGTGGACATTACTAATCCTCACACATCTCTTCTCCACCTTGAGCACAATTTTTAAATTGCCATTGTTTTCTTCCTACTTCTACTCCTTTTTACTTCCCTTCTACTTCTTGGCTTTGGTACAGATGGGGTTTGGTCTTTATGGCTACTGTCTTTCTTCTGGCGAAGGAATTTATCCAACTGCATTACATCTTTGGTTCCTCCCCCAGCAGACACACCATGAACTTCTCCAGGGCGTTCCAGGACGAAATATGTCTTCAACAGATAAGACTGACAGAAGTTCAAACTCCAGATAAGGGGTATTTACCCCTTTCAATCACTTCATTAAAAAGCTAATTCGGGGCGCCTGGGTGGCTCAGTTGGTTAAGCGACTGCCTTCGGCTCAGGTCATGATCCTGGAGTCCCGGGATCGAGTCCCGCATCGGGCTCACTGCTCAGCAGGGAGTCTGCTTCTCCCTCTGATCCTCCTCCCTCTCATGCTCTCTCTCACTCTCTCTCTCAAATAAATAAATAAAATCTTCAAAAAAAAAATCATTTAAAAAAAAAAAAAAAAGCTAATTCTATCATGTATCCAAGCAGGCCAAACCTCAAGTGATTTCTAAGATCCAATAAAATAAGTGGTTTTTAAACATTAAGCATTTTCTGGTATGTGATTTTATTTATGAACTGTCAAAGAAATTTTGCACATCACCAATTAAACACTGACATTATTAGGACAATTTGGTACACAACAGTGTACCAAACTAAATAATTAGTGAAAGCAGTGATCTTCCCCACAGCAAATAACAAAGCACCTAGCATATGTATCACATTCTACTCTATAGGCTCTAGTTTCAAAAACAAAATCTCTGCCTGCTGGGCACCTGAATACAGTGCTGGGAATGCACTTAAAACAATATACAAAACAAGAAACAACACTGCATTTTTGTAGCATGCTAAATGACAACGTATACAGCGAACTATTAATAAATCGAGACAGTAATAATTACATTTACATTGCCTATAATGGTACATTCTACAATTGAACCATTACACATAGAAAATCTGTCTATCCTCTGTAGCCTCATTTGCCCAGTTAGCTTTCATGGGTGAAGAAAAGTTCTCCAGTAGGACAGGCCTTCTCTAATCTGTTAAAATTGTTAAGTAAAAGAAAAATATTATTTTTTAAAAATTATACATATGTATATATATATTTTTAAAAGTAATCTCTACACCCAACATGGGGATCGAACTCACAGCCCTGAGATCAAGAGTCACATGCTCCACCGACTGAGCCAGCCAGGTGCCCCAGGAAAAATATTTTTTTGAAACAGAGCTTCCACACTGAATTCTATTCTCCAAAATAAAGCATTTAAACTTTTAAATATAAAAATAAACTTGACAGGGATGTCTGGGTGGCTTAGTCGGTTAAATGTCTGCCTTCAGCTCATGATCTCAGGGTCCTGGGATGAAGCCCCAAGTCGGGCTCCCTGCTCAGCAGAAGTCTGCTTCACCCTTTCCCTCTGCTCCCCACCCACCAGCTTGTACTCTGTGCTCTCTCACATGCTCTCTCAAATAAATAAATAAAATCTTTTAAAAATAAATAAACCCGACATTATGAAAGTGAGTTTATCTTATGGATTTTATTATCACCAAGTATGTCTAATAGAAAATAAAGTGAAGACAAGACTTTGCCATCACTGGGACAGTAGTGAGGCAAGAACCAGAAAGAGAACACTGAGTGTCCACCATGCACAACATTCTCCTAGGAACTTCATATTTTCTCACTTCTTCCTCTCTTATGTGGCCAACTTTCAATTATCCTCCACTGGTGAAAAGCTAAATTATGAATACATTATCCCATGAATAAAAGACCCATTTTAGTCACTAATTTTAACCTCACTATATAAGAACATATTTATTAATATGCAATATGCCAGGTGATAGCAACAGTAAGCACAAGGAGAATCAGAGAATTTTAAGTGGGCAAAGGTGATTATACCATTGAGCCTTGGATAAAACACAGAGCAGAGCAAGCAACCTTTGCCAATGACATCCTTAATTTCCTTTTCTGCAGTTAATCTATATCCTGATTCACCCCTTCCCACTAACCCTAACACCTCACACCACAGAGAACGAAGATCTTGACTTTCTTAGATAATCAATCATAGATAATCCCTCATTTAACTCTATGTGGTATCCCCAAACTTTATTGCACCTAGAACTCATTTTTCCACAGTATGAGTAATGAGGTTCCTAAACGAGTTCATAACAGCCTATTTAACATATGTGGTGCTGAACAGCTGTAGATTTTACAGTAAGCAGTAGAAAACTAATATGATGCTGTAATGAGACAAAACAGTAAAGCAGGATACATAGGTTATCTTCTTCCCCCAAGTGGTTTGGTAGCTAGTGGAGGGTTGCGTGTCCCTGCCATGCCCCCTCTCCACCAAACAACTAGTCTCCAACAAGATAATGCTGTCTCCTCACCCATACCCTAGTCCTCATTATTTCTCAACCAAAAAAAGGAGAGGGGGATAACTTTCACTTAATTCTCTTCCCTGGTTAATTTTTCTCTCCATAAAAAGTAAAAAGAACTAGGAGAATTACACATACACCCTGTAAAGAGAGAGGCTAAAGGTAAAGGGAGGCAACTCTTTCTTTTACCAGAGAATAATGTGAATGCCGAAGCCAAAAGACTATGGTACAGATATACCACTTACTAGCTTTGTGACTATGAACAAGTTTCTTTACATCCCTAAGTCTTAGTTTCCTCATCTGTAAAAAAAAAGAAAAAGGCGGGGTGGGGGGGGGGGGCAGTAGTACCATAATGGCTATCTGCCCAACATCCCATTTCTCTTTGCCTTTGGGGAATTATCTCCAGCCCTACTATCTATTTTATATGACTTTGGTAAAGCTGCTCACCCACTGGGTAGACACGTGATCCAGGATCCAACTAAGAGTACCTCGGCCCTCTGACTACAATGCTATTCTAGACATGTACCATGACACAGCAAGGCTAATTAATTAAGTCCTTTCCTTGAAACATGGAGGAAAAGGGGCACTCAGCTGAAATGAAGTATGCCTGCAGTGCCCGTACAGTGTTTTCCATACATGGAGAATACCTATCTGCAAAAGGAGAGAAGTTGTTGAAGTTGTTATTCCTGTAATCAGAAAATAGCACCAAAGAGTGAAAGAAAAGCACCGCCAGAAACTAAAAACAAAAGGCAGGTAAGCCTAAAATAGCATTCCTGACTGGAGGTAGCAGTTTGTGGACTAATATGGAGAAAGTAAGGACTCAGGTAAAGAGAGAACCTATAAGGCTCACAGATATCATCAGACTTCAAAAGAATTGACAGTGGAAGAACTAAGAAATTTTACTTCTTGCACTAAATTCACAATAGAGTATGACTGACCTCCCAAAGCAGTTTGTATTTTCATAAGATCAGTATCTCAATGTTTAAAGAGATCTCAAATGTACCACTATGATTTTCAAATCCCCAAAACCAATCTCAAAATTTAAGATCTCATAGGACACAACTTAATTTCATATGGTTCATAATTATTGCTTTAGTCATCACTGTTTCCTAAGTTCTGACATAGATTTATATATTAAACATTTATGACAACTTTAGGAAAGTATCCTTCAACTTATAGAAACAGATAAATTCCTTAAAGTTTTACCCAGAAAGAACTGTACCATCACTATGTACAGCTGACCCTTGAACAATGCTGGGGTTAGGGATGCCAATATCCTGCACAGTCAAAAATCAGCATAATTTTTGACCACCAAAAACTTGACTACTAATAGCCTACTGTTGACTGAAAGCCTTACCAATAACACAGTCAACACATATTTTGCATATTACATACTGTATTCATACAATAAAGTAAGCTAGAGAAAATAAAGTGTTATTTAAAAAATCATAAGGAAGAGAAAATACATTTATAGTACTATACTGTATTTACTGAAAAGAATTATAAATGGACCCATGCAGTTCAAACCCATGTTGTTCAAGGATTCAACTGTAATATGAGAAGAAATCACAAAACTAGATTATGCATCCCCCAACCACTCACTAATCAATAAGCCAAACTGAAGTATTTTGGAGAAAATTAAGACTTAACTCCATGGCACTCTGAACATTGCCATACCCCCAAAACAACCTTCCCTCATTTAGCAGTTAGAATCGTATGTGCAAGGCACTGTGCCAGCCTAAGCGCCACAAAATGGGCTCCATTAGCTAAACTCAAGTATTTAGCTGCTACAATCTGATAAAGTTCATCATTTTCCCAACACACTGGGAGTGTGTGTGTGGGGGGGATATTAAAGGAATTTTCTTGATTTTTTCCTATTTTTTACAATATTTTTTTAAAGATTTATTTGAGAGAGAAAGAGTGTGCACGCAGGAGTAGGAGGAAGGGCAGAGGGAGAGAATCTCAAGCAGACTCCCTGCTGAGCACAGAGCCTGCTGTGCGGCTCAATCCCACAATCCGTGAGATCATGACCTGAGCCGAAACCAAGAGTTGGATGTTAACCAACTGAGCCACCCAGGCACCCCGGAATTTTAATTTTAAAATGTTATTCTAAGTTTTCTCTCAAACGCTATGGTCTTCCTCTACCTATTCAACTAGAATCCACTGTGAGGTACCATCTGATTTAGCATATAACTACATACTTAAGCTACTTTATTTTGGTTCTCAGTGGTATTCTGCAAAGAGCACCTCAATTTTTACAGAAATTTGAAATGCAGTGTTAAGAGATGAGGAATCACTTATAAGCCAGAACAGATCAAGTATCTCAGTAAGTTATCTAACTACAGAGGAAGGATACAAAAATTTAAAAATAAATTTAAAATAAGAAAAATATAAATGATAAAACAATAAAACAAGTTCTACAGGCAATCTGTGTAAGGAGTGAGATCATGAGAGAAATGAAATAGTAGTAGCAAAAAAGGTGATTCAAAAGAAGTAGGCTCTAGGCCAGGCTTTGACAAGGCAGACAGGCAGCCTGGTGCCAGTTCTGGGCTGTGCTACGATGCTACAACTGCAGATCTGTGAGTTTTATCTCACAAGCTCATGGGCAGTTAGAAAAAGAGGTGTCACAAGAGAACTTTAACTCAGTAGGGGCGCCTGGGTGGCTCAGTTGGTTAAGCCTCTGCCTTTGGCTCAGGTTGTGATCTCAGGGCCCTGGGATCGAGCCCTGCATCGGGCTCCCTGCTCCGCGGGAAGCCTGCTTCTCCCTCCCTCACTCCCCCTGCTTGTGCTCCCTCTCTCGCTGTGTCTCTCTCTGTCAAATAAATAAATAATCTTAAAAAATAAAAAAATAAAATAAATAACTCAGGTAACATATAAATTCCCAGTTTCAGAGTGACTTTATAATTCAGTCTAAATGTACTGTCATACAGCATGAAAACCTCGATAAACTAGGAATCAATCAACAAGTCCTCTAATCAATGATAGAAAACATATAAAGTCCAGGTTCTTGTCAGGAACTAGAACTAAAACTTCTCTGTTGTTCAATCCTTTTTAAAAACTTAATTACAGGGCGCCTGGGTGGCTCAGTTGGTTAAGCGACTGCCTTCGGCTCAGGTCATGATCCTGGAGTCCCTGGATCGAGTCCCGCATCGGGCTCCCTGCTCGGCAGGGAGTCTGCTTTGCCCTCTGACCCTATCCCCTCTCATGTGTTCTCTCTCATTCTCTCTCTCTCAAATAAATAAATAAAATCTTTAAAAAGAAAAAAAACTTAATTACAAAAATAACATGCATAGAGGCTTTTCTCTGAGTGGTTCCGAAGGCCATGTAGTCTATTTATTCCTTTAGACATTTCTAAATTGTATTCTTAGATCAGGCCAGATTAGACCACTGCTGATCCATCTCACTCCTAAACTGTCTCATAAAATTGCTTTTTTGTATCGTGATATTTGCTTACACTAAGGGATATTAAGAAAAATCATAAAAAGCTCATTATTATGGCTGCTGGAAGAATGCTATCCAAATGCTGTCCCTCTTTACGTACATCAGGTCTCAGGAACATGAAGAGCAATGTTTTTATCCAATGGACACCGAATCCTGTAAATGATTCATTATCCTCCTTTGTTTTGGCCATGAGGAAGCTCAGAGAAATATTTCCAGCCCTTTTCCAACAAATGAATGGACTATGTAGTTGCATCTCCAGAAGGAAATGTTACTTCAGTTTATTATTCTCCTATCTTTATCTCTACTTTCATGTGATTCTCTTTCCTGTGCTCTTGAATTATTTTTTTTTTTTTTGTGAACTGCCTCACATCCTTTGTGGAATAAGATGGGGTACAAAGAAATAATACATAATCTAGAATTCAAAACAATTAGAATTGGAGGGGTGTTAAAAATTTACCACATGATACTCTTAAGAGAGTAAGAGAGAGGAAGAAAAATATTTGCAAAAAATTGTTCTTTCAAGTCCAGGGTATCTGTCAGAATTAATATATGTTCAAACAATCTTCTATAATGTTGACATAGGTCTACAGTACTATACAGTATCAACTGAAACTCAGAATAATGACCAAGGGTACTAAAAGAGCCTATTAAAAAGAATATTAAAATGTTGCAAGTTTTTCTCCATAAAACAGAAATAGGTTAGACATAATTTTAGATACATTTTAACCATCATCACCACATCTTCCAGTTAAACCCTTTAAAAACCCAGTTTAAGATAAAAGCTCATTATCTTACCATTACCTAGTGAATCTAAGTAATTATGGACATTCTCTAAGGTTCTATTCTGGCCTCTCAGAAACTCAGTGGGCATTACTACCCTCACAGTTTCAACTTCTATGTGAATGATTCCAAAATCTCTGTCCCATCTCAATTGGGCTGCCTAGTCACAACCTCAAGTAAAATATTCAAAATCGTGCTTAGTTATCTTTCTCTTCTTCTTCACCCCTATAAGCAACCCTTCCCAAAGAGCTCATTCTGCAATTCCAAGGCTTCAAAGTCATCTTTGGCATTCCATCTTATCAGGCTTAACCATTTCTTCTTTTGAAGTGTCTTTGTGACTGGCATTTTCTTTTTCATTTGCACTTACATCTTACTAGGTCAGGTTCTAATTATAAGTTAATCTCTCTCAGACTTTCTATTTCACCTTATATTTCACTGCCTCAGCATTGTTTTTTAGCAAGTCACTTCCCTCAAACCTGCAGTAACAGCTTCCTATAACCTATTACATCAAAGTGACATCCCTCAGTCTGAACTTGCAGGGAAATCCAGGATCTGGCCCCACACTAATTATCTCACATTTCCCGTAACTATCCCTAAATCACCATTCACTACACCAAACAGGTGAATACACCCCCAAGGCCAAGTCATTCTTTACTTATTCTGCTTCTCCTCTCTATACTTGGAATGCCCTCTTCTCTGTCTTAGCCAAATCTTACTATTCTTCAGGACATGGCTCATGCGTCATCTCAATAACGAAGCTCTCTCCTACATGATGACTACTGTTTAGTTCAGAACCACATGATTCTTGACTTGAACACTTTCCTAAACTAACCAATCACTACTTTTGACAGCAACCACTTAAATTTCATGCAAAAGGCAACCACTAGGCAAATGATTCTAATGGAGGAAACTGAAGTCTTACTTAATGTTATAACGTCCAGTTTTCAGTGTACATCTATCAGGAAGCTGAGCAAGTTTCTTTGAGAGCATTTTAAAATACTTCCTGCACTCCTGCACGCCTGTGCCTTGTTCATAGTCAGTAGAAGCAGAAAGCGGCAGCCCATCTCTGACACGAATGACTGACGCAGATAAAATCATAGACATTTCAACCAGCAGAGGATACCTAAAACAAAATGAACAATTTAGGTTAGATAAAAAATGAAAGCCAAACCTGATAAACAGTGCAAAAATGTTCAACTCACTAATAATCAAAGATTCACTAATTAAAACAATGACATACTACACTTTCCTTAACAAATTAGCTTTTAAAAAATAAAAACTGTTGGGGCACCGGGGTGGCTCAGTCGGTTGAATTACCTGCTCCTGATTTCAGCTTAGGTCATGATCTCAGGGTCCTGAGATCCAGCACATCAGCCTCTGCACTCAGGGTGGAGTTTGCTTGTTCCTCTCCCTCCCCCTCTGCCTCTCCCCCAGTGCATGCGCTCGCTCTCTAAAATAAATATTTAGAAAAAAAAATTTGGGGGCGCCTGGGTGGCTCAGTTGGTTGAGCGACTGCCTTCGGCTCAGGTCATGATCCTGGAGTCCCGGGATCGAGTCCCGCATCGGGCTCCCTGCTCGGCAGGGAGTCTGCTTCTCCCTCTGACCCTCCTCCCTCTCATGCTCTCTCTCATTCTCTCTGTCTCAAATAAATAAATAAAATCTTTAAAAAAAAAATTTTTTTTTAAATAATACTTGCTTCTTTTTGGCATTCTTATAAGTATTTGCAGAAGTAAATATTGGAGTAAACACCATTCTCAAAATAATTTGGTGATATTCAAAAGAGTATAAAAATACTGATGCCCTTTGACCACAAGAGCAATATAAATATATAACCATACCCTAAGGGAAGTAATCAGATTCAAACAAAATTTTAAACAGATTATGCTAAGTGAAATAAGTCAAGCAGAGAAAGTCAATTATCATATGGTTTCACTTATTTGTGGAACATAAGGAATAGCATGGAGGACATTAGGAGAAGGAAGAGAAAAATGAAGGGGGGGAAATCGGAGGGAGAGACGAACCATGAGAGACTATGGACTCTGAGAAACAAACTGAGGGTTTTGGGTGGGGGGCATGCGTTAGCCTGGTGATGGGTATTAAGGAGGGCATATACTGCATAGAGCACTGGGTGTTATACGAAAACAATGAACCGTGGATCACTACATCAAAAACTAATGATGTACTGTATGGTGACTAACATAATAAAATAAAGTTTAAAAAAAATTTTAAACAGAAAGGCATTCTTTCACAGAAATAACCAAAAACAATCTAAACATCCAACAATAGGGGAATGGTTAAATAAATTATAGTACACCCCTATGATGGAATATAATGAAGAACAGTTATGTTTATGAAAAAGAGTTCAATAATGTAGTAAAATGCTTACATATAAATCAGAAAAAAAGCAGGATAAAAACTGCAAATGTTGCTTTCTATAAAGACAAAGAAGAAGGGAGGGATAAATGGAGAAACAGATATCAGAAGGAAACATGCTAAAATTATAATAATGCTTATCTCCAGAAAATAGTATCATGGGTGATTGTTATTTTCTAATTTCCTAAATTTTCAAAATATTCCATAGTGGGCATATATTACTTTTTTTTTTTTTTTTTAAAGATTTTATTTATTCATTTGAGACACAGAGATACAGAGAGAGAGAGAGAGCATGAGCAGGGAGAGAAGCAGAGGGAGAGGGAGAAGCAGGCTCCCCGCTGAGCCAGGAGCCCGATGCGGGGCTCGATCCCAGGACCCTGGGATCATGACCTGAGCCGAAGGCAGACGCTTAACCATCTGAGCCACCCAGGCGCCCCGGCATATATTACTTTTATAATCAGAAAAAAAGTTTTATTGGGGTGCCTGTGTGGCTCAGTCAGTTGAGCGTCCAACTCTTGATTTCAGCTCAGGTCATGATCTCAGTGTCTTGAAACTGAGCCCCCTGTCAGGCTCCCCACTCAGCAGGGAGTCTGCTTGGGATTCTCTCTCTCCCTCTGCCCCTCGCCCCACTGATGCACACACTCTGTCTCTCTAAAATAAAGATATCTTTAAACAACAAAAAAAATTATAGTAAGTCTTAAAGCTAAAGGAATACTGGTTTTAATATTGCTCTCAATGTCTTTACCAGAAAATAAACCATAATGGCTTATTTTATTATATTCTGATCAAACTTCACAAAAGTAGATAAAAGGACTTCACAGGCTGGGTCTGAAAGAAATTAGGTAAACAGAAACTTTGCTAAAAACTATACAATGTTGCTCAAATTTTAGCTTGTAGAAAAACCATTGGAAGTTTGCTTAGAAATGCAGATTTCTGAACCTCCCCCTGCCCCCAAATTCTGATCCATTGACTACGAGGTAGAGCTTGAGAATCTTCCATTTTTAACAAATTCCCAGGTAATTACTATGCTCAGTGTCTACGGATCATACTTTGAAAAACACTAAATTAAAACATGTTCACAGCCTGAAATTAAGTGCTAACTCTTTCTTGCCAGGTCTTCTGAGAACAATGCCACTAAGTACTGCTTCACTAGCAGTAGGGTAAATGGTGAAAACTGAAAATTCTGAAAACAATTTCATAGGCTTTTTTCAAGATATTGTATCCCAGAGACTAAATCTTCACCTGTCCTGTTCAGATAGCTCAATATTATCTCATTCCAAAAATGAAAAACCGAGTTTGTTATGTAAATGCCAAAGAAAACCAACTGGTACCGACTTTGGAAATTAGTACTATAGTACCTCGTTTTGAGTGCTGTGTAAAGTTGCAATCTGACTGTCTACTCATGATGGTAACTGAGTGACACAAAAAATTAACCCAAACGACAAAGTTTATGCATTAAATTTACTCCCCCTTTTCCTCTTTTCATGAGGAAAGGAAAGGAATAGCTAGGTATTAATATATCATTACTATTTTTCTCCTTCATTCATTTAAAAGGAAAAAAACCCAACAGGAATTAAATTAGCCTTTACCATAATGGGATCTTCTAATGGAAGTCCAACATAACATATTCAAATCATTTTTTTTTCCTATTCAATCAGTTTCCTTTCCAAAAGCAGTACCAAGAGAAAGCTGGGATTCTTCAAGGGATAATACTTAAACTACAAACCCATTTTAAATTTACTATGTTTTATTAATTAGTAAACCATAATTATGAGATTTAGCCTAAGTATAAGTAGGAAAATGTCTTACTTCGTACCCTCAGGCATTTATTATTTAAATATAAAATTTTTTCTTCCTGAAGTTTACTGCAACACAATGATTACTCTGGGAATTAACATGAGGGCAGGGTTGTGACTTAATAGTTTTCCAAACACCCATATTCTTAGTATTTAAAAGTAGACTGCATTCTTTTTTTTTTCTTGCTATAGCTTTTTTTAATTATTATATTAATCACCATACATTACATCATTAGTTTTTGATGTAGTGTTCCATGATTCATTATTTGCATATAACACCCAGTGCTCCATTCAATACATGCCCTCCTTAATACCCATCACCAGGCTAACCCATCCCCCACCCCCCTCCCCTCTAGAACCCTCAGTTTGTTTCTCAGAGTCCATAGTCTCTCATGGTTCATCTACCCCTCCGATGTCCCCCCCCTTCATTTTTCCCTTCCTATCTTTTTTTTTTTTTTTAACACATAATGTATTGTTTGTTTCAGAGGTACAGAGTAGACTGCATTCTTTTATGCCTGATCTTTCTAGGATTACAACAGAAATATTAGGAGTAATCTTTATTATAGAGTGCCAATTTTCATGTAATCTTGTTACTTTTTTCTTTTTTATGAATTAAAAACAAAGGATATGATTCGTATTTCCTAAAACATATACTAAGAAACAAATACCAACCTATAAGTTCCATTCATTTAACAAATATTTATTGAGTAGGTACTATATGCCAGGGACTATGGGAGACATTAGGAATACACAGTTCCTACCCTCAAGGACCATCAATCCAGAATTAAAGAAATTCAGATGAAAAGAGCAAACACAACACAAGTTGTGTCACCCACCACTTAACTAACTGGAAAACTATAGACAAACTTGCATTTCAGATATTCCTAACACACTTAGGCTTGTAACCAAACCCACAACACAGCATTGATAGTCCCTGTCAAGATTCTTAAAAGGTTGTCAGAAAACTGCTTCTATCAGTAGATAAAATTCCTCTGAGGAGAAAAACCTAAATTTCTTCCTCCCAGAGTCATTGGACGTAATATCCAAACCAGTGAGCTAGCAAAAGAAACTGTCATGACTGCCCAATGAACAATGTCAGGCTTGACTAATTTGGATTTCAATCACTTTAGGATAAGCAATCTCTCTTCTATCAACTACTACCTCTCCCCTCTTTCCTGTTTCTACTTTGGATTCTTAATGCAGTTCCTTAAAACAACGACAACAACAACAACAGCAACAAAAAACCCACTCCAATCTCATCTGGACTATGCTAGTAGAAAAAGGTATCTGTCCACATAAAGGCCGAGCTAGGGTTAGAATACCCTTAGAGTCCAGGCACGGTGGTGGTTGGGAAAACCAAGGAAAAATTGATGGGAACTGAGGAAATCAAGAGGTTACCATGTGCATGGGAAGATTCAGGAGCAACAGTAGTTTTATCAGGGCCACAGATACATTTTTAGGCCATGATCCATTTTTCCTCACCTTTAACACTGAAAAAAAAATATGTCTCTAGACAGCAGAAAACTCACGGGGAATCTGAGTAGTGACCTGTACATCCTTTCCTCAACAGCAACTGCTAAAGGAAAAAGCCCAAATTAGAATCTGAGTAAGTCTGGGAAAACATTTATGTAGACACTGAGGAAAATAAACTCCCACTATGCCAATGCTTAGCAACTGTTTAGTCCCAGGATAACAGGATGCTGACCTCTTCTTCAGAACCTTGTGGGGTAATGACTGTGGGCCACCAGGAAGGCACTTTCTCAAAAAGTAATTAACAAAACCCAACACATATTTTATATCTACTTTCCAGCAAGATGTTTTCATAAAAGATAAAAACATTTCATATCGGGTTAACCACTCATATCTTATTTTAGTTATTTCCCAAACTTAAATCATCCAAGTACCATTTTCAGAATTATTTTTTTTTTAAGATTTTATTTATTTATTTGAGAGAGAACAAGCGAGGGGAGGGAGAGAGGGAAAGAGAGAATCTCAAGCAGACTCCACACTGAGCTTAGAGCCTGACGCAGGGCTCAATCTCACTACCCTGAGATCATGGTCTGAGCCCAAATCGAGAGTCAGCTGCTTAATCCGACTGAGCCACCCAGACACCCCCATTTTCAGAAGTCATACCATATCTACATCTTACCTGTATTATTATTTACCTAATGAAGGTCTTTCAATTGACTTATTTTTTTGCCCCATCCTTAGCAAAAATATCTGTGAAATCAGTTTTGAGATGTTAGAGGTTTTTCTCCTAGAGATTTTTTTGTTGTTGTTTCATCCAAATATGTATGTGTTGGTTCCATGGTGCTGTGCTACATCGGTCTCCTAAAACCCACAAGGGGCAAGAACCTGGTGATACAGAAGCTATCTAGCTACTAATTTTGAAATAATAAAAGACCACCTTACATTTTCTTTAAGAGGCAGTATAACAGTTAACAGGATGGACTCTGGAACATACACCTGGGTTCAAAAACTGGCTCCACCCCTGTGCTGTGAACTTGAGCACCTGTAAAATGTGGTCACTAATATTATGTATCTCATAGGATTGTTTGAAAAATACTAACAGTATCTACCTGATAGGGATACATAAAGAACCTGAAACATCACCTTGAAGAACAAAAATACAATATTGTTTATTATTATATTAACTGACTGCCCTCTATTTACCAGGCACTTTATACACTACCTCATTTAAGCCCTCCGATAACCTGTGAGAGAGATATTATCAGTTCTATTTTACCCTTGAGGAAATTCAAGCTCAGAAAAGTAATTTATTCAATTCCTACATCCGTAAGTGACAGATTTAAATGCAGGCCTAACTTTAACCACCCAATGAGACACGGCCTCACAACATTTCCAAGCTTCCTACTCAAGTATATGGATACTTTGATAAGACCTATGCTTCTTTTAAACATCAATATAAAATATAGATTTTTAAAAATCAGTTCATACACACACACACAAAAAATCACTAAACTGATATCATGGTTCTCAACATAGAAAATGCCCAGATGTCCCATTAACTTAGGTCATGGTCACATATCAGATTCAAATATTGAACTACCTTCAATAATGGAAAGTACAGGTACTATTTCAAGTACTGCCTAACTCCTTATAATCTCAGCACGTGAGCAAATTCAGACTTTAGAAAAGTAGTTGTTCCACCTGTTAGCTGGGATCACAACATCTCCCGTCTGGTGGCTGACTGATACTCTAGCCCCGGACTTTGCCTTGGCTGTATACGCATAGGAGGCACTGGTTCTCAAGCTCTCCAACCGCCCCAGCGGATGATCCAGGAAACTAAGGCGGAGAAAAGTCCAAAGCTGTTTTCGCTGGCAGAGAGATTCAAGTCAGCTGGAGCTCGGCCTCCTATTCCGGAGCCCTCTTCCACCTGCCGAGCCAATTGCTCAGGTCTCCTTTAAGCCACATCGCTTCCAAAGTGCCATTAACAGGGCCTTAAAAGGTTTCTGTTGGCGAACGCGGGCAAATCTCTGGGCTCAATGCCCATTAAATCCCCACGGAACGCGAAGTAAGCCACTGGTTCAAATCCCACCCTGCGTTTAAAAAATAGTAAATGCCACGTCAAGCTCTCTGGGCCATCTAAGTAGCCTAGGTGGATTACCGTGTCTCTAACAACTGGGCTCCAGGGAATGCCCCCCACTGCTGGCAGCCCACAGCGACTGTCCCTCCCCCGGAACCCTCTGCTTAGCCTGCCCCATACCCAAGAGAGGTCAGCCGAGGGGCAACCGCCGCTCGCGCGGACCCACAGTCCCCTTCAAGTCGAAGGGGACGAAGCCCCCGCCATCCCACCTCTCCAGAGCTCCGCGGCTCCAACCACCGGGCTCCCGCCCCCACGGCACGCGCTGGGTTCCTGTCCTGGGGGAGGTCTGTAGTCCCGAGGGTGAGGGCCGTGGCGGCTAGCAGGAAGAGCGAGGGGAACGCCTACCAGGGGTTCGAGCGACCCTAACAGGGGAGGAACGAGAACTCCGAAAGATCAGATCATACCTGCCGAGCCGGGACCCGCCGCTCCGAGTGACGCGACCCGCAATGCATTGTGGGGCCAGGGAGTGGCCTTTCTGCGGGGCAGCCCCGCGTTCAACGTGGCTGGCGTCCGACGGGATCAAGCTCCGCCCCCGTTTCTTTGGCTCACCCGGGCCAATCAGGTTCTGTGGGAAGGACACACTGACCCGCCCCCTCCTGGGGCCCGATGTAGTCCCGCCCCCATCCAGGAAAGATTGGCAGCTTTTCACGCACCTGCGCCAAGAGGTTGCAAAGTCCTCTGGTGACACTGACAGCTAATGCTGTCTCTCACAAATAAAGCTAATCTCTTCTGCCTGCCGCTTGTGTCTGGAGGCAGTGTGTCTCTCACGCGGCCCTACAGCAAACACTTACCCAAGCAGCAGGGGGGAAAAGCCCCCTCTGAGTGAGCAAGAAAAGGACTTGCCCCATCTATCACCACACAAGAGGAAGCACCTAACCTTGGCAGAGAAATGGCAGATGCAGACCCTGCGGCCCCTTCCAACCTTTGCATGGGTCATGCATTGTTAAATAAGCACTTAATGACTGTGTACCACGTGCAAAGCACGGTGTTAGGCATTGGGTTACAGGAACAAACATAACCACTGGATGGAATCTAAAGTGCAATAGGAGAAAGAGACGTTAAAGCATAAATCATTACATAATTATAAATTGTCATCAGTACTATGAAGGAAAATTAGTAGGTATGATGATGGATTAATTCTGGACTATCAGGGAAGATGTCTTTGAAGAAGTGCCTTTTAAGTTCCAGGCATATGAAAAAGCCTAAAAGAATGTTTCAAGCCAAGAGAACATTAAGTGTTAGGTTGTTGGGGGCATGAAAGAACTTGGTGTGTTCTAGGAACTGAAAGGAAGTCAGTGTGGTTGAAATGTAGGGAGCGAGCTTGGGCAGAGATGAGACAGAAGCCAGACCATGCAGGCTCTTATTGGCCACATAATAGATTTTAGATTGTATTTTGGAATGTATCCTAAGGTTAATGGGCAGCTAATAGAGAATGTTAAATAGGATCTGATTTACATATTTAAAAGCTCACTCAGGCTATTTGTGGGAAATAGTTTAGAAGAGGACAGGAAGGGTTGCTGAAAGGCCAGGTTGGAGGCAGTTATATTAGTCAAGGCCAGAGATGATGGTGGCTTGAACTAGGGTAATGGCAGTAGAGACAGTGAGAGTTGGATAATTTCAGGACATGTATAAATGAGAGGTGGAATCCAAGGGACTTAATAATGGATTGGTTTTCTGGGAAGAGAAAAGAAAAGAGCATTAAGAATGACTCCTTAAGGCGGGGGCAGCAGCGCGGCAGGCGGGGGCCGAGACCCAGACTGCCAAGCAGTGGGCACCCGGGAAGCCCAGAGCGGGGCGAGCGCCATGAGCCGCAAATGCTACGTGGTCGTGGTGGGGGGCAGCATCTCAGGCATGGCAGCGGCCAAGCTTCTGCATGACTCTGGCCTGAATGTGATTGTTCTGGAAGCCCAAGACCGGATGGGAGGCAGGACTTACACCATCAGGAACCAAAAGATTAAATATGTGGACCTTGGAAGATCTTATGTTGGGCCAACTCAGAATCGTATCTTAAGATTAGCCAAGGAGCTAGGACTGGAGACCTACAAAATGAATGAGCTAGAGCGTCTCATCCACCACGTAAAGGTGGAAATGAGCAGTACAGAGACATACTCCTCACTGGTAGAAATCATCCCTTTAGAAGACAGAAGTAACTAGCAGCAGTCAACTTAGATTTACATTAACAATGTTGACACCCTTATATTATTTGTGAGTGATAATATCAAGAAGGACAAAAAGCAGACTGTACATTATGAGTCATTTAATAAAACAGGAAATAAACATCTGTCTAATTTGGTAAAAAAAAAAAAAGAATGACTCCTTAAGTAACTAGATGGATTAAGAAGCCATTTACTGATTCAGGGAATGTAAAAAGAGGAGCAAATGGTTTTGGATATGAGTTTGAGATGCTTACAAACAGAGGGGTCAAACAGATTTGAATGTGGAAGTCTGGAGTTCAGAAGAAATGTCTGGACTAATTATATAAATTTGGTGGTTATTGAAGTGGGTTAACCCAGCAATTCTACTCCTAGGTATATATGCAGTAGAAACATATCCATGTGTTCACCAAAAGACATATATAAGAATGTTAATAGGATGGGGGCGCCTGGGTGGCTCAGTCGTTACGCGTCTGCCTTCGGCTCAGGTCATGGTCCCACGGTCCTGGGATCGAGCCCCGCATCGGGCTCCCTGCTTCGCAGGAAGCCTGCTTCTCCCTCTCCTGCTCCCCCTACTTGTGTTCCCTCTCTCGCTGTGTCTCTCTGTCATATAAATAAATAAAATCTTAAAAAAAAAAAAAAGAATGTTAATAGGATGAATAAGTTTAGAATATTCACATAGTAGAATGGCATACAGGAAAGAGAAAGAACAATTTACCAGTATGCACAAAACATGGATGAATTTCACAGTCATAAAATTGAGTGAAATAAGCCAGATACGAAAATCATATATTATATGATTTTACTTTTATAATATTAAAAATAGACAAAATAATATATGGTAATAGAAGTTGGGATATTTGTTATCCTTAAACAGTATTAATGTTTAAAAAGGGCCACTAGGGGGCTCCTGGAGTTCTAATACTGTTGTTCTAGATCTGGGTGTTGATTACACCAGTGTGTTCAATTAATGACAATTCATCAAGCTGTACACTTAAGATTTATGCAATTTTCCAGTATGTATTTTATTATTCAGTAGAAATTTTACATTTTAAAAATGTTATGGGTGATCTAGCCATGAATAAGTTACTGGTACCAGACTAACCTTCCTATAACAAACAATAGAAAGCTGGACCAAATCTATGAAAGAAGTGTTTTCAAACATTGGACAATAGGCATACTGGAAAAAAAGGAAAACAAATAAAATGAGCCCAAAGGTTTCCCCAGATTTCTTTCTGGAGGTATTTACCTAAGCACAGGATAGAAAAAAGCCAAACAGATTATATTATTCCTCCTAAATGAGAGAGAAATTGGAATTAGGAGACATTGAGGCAAATGAAATTTGCAGGGCAGAATACCAGAGAAAGAGCCCCAGAAATATGCATAAGGGTCTCCATGAATCTTTGGTGTAGGTTTAAGGATAGACTTCATGAGGCTAGTTAAGTAACAACTACTGGGGGAACTGTAAGCTGAACAACTACTAGAGCTTGAATAAAGTTTGGAAACATTCAAGTTCCGACCAATTGGAATGAAGACACCTTATTAAACACCTGGGGCATTTGGTAGGGAGTCCTCACAAAGGCCACACTTTAGAAATAAGGCTAGGGGTGCCTGGGTGGCTCAGACATTAAGTGTCTGCCTTCGGCTCACGTCATGATCCCAGGGTCCTGGAATCGAACCCTGCATTGGACTCCCTGCTCTGCGGGAAGCCTGCTTCTCCCTCTCCCACTCCCCCTGCTTGTGTTCCCTCTCTTGTTGTGTCTCTCTCTGTCAAATAAATAAAATCTTAAAAAAGAAAGAAAGAAAGCAAGAAAGCTAAACTAACCCAAGAGTAAAGCCTATTCTCTCCACTCAAACAAAGCGGAAAAAAGCTTATCTGCGAGTAATTAACTGCTTGCTTGAATGAAACTTAACAAACTTTAAATAAAGACGAAATCCAGGTGCCAAACCAGTAATACCCACAATGTCCATTATCCAATTAAAAAAAAAAAGTTACTGAATATGTGAAGAAGTAAGAAAATGTGAACCATGAACAGAAGAAAAATCAGTCAATAGAAGCAGACCCAGAAATGGTGAAGATGATGAAATTAACAGATAGGAACTTTATTTTTTTTAAGATTTATTTATTTATTTATTTTACAGAGAGAGAGAGAGTGAAAGCATGTGGCAGGGAGGGGCAGAGAGACAGGGAGAGAGAGAGAGAGCCCCAAGCTGATTCCCCACCTAGTGTGGAACCCCACATGGAGCTCCATGCAGGGCTCGACATGGGGCTCAACCTATGACCCTGAGATTACAACCTGAGCAGAAATCAAGAGTCAGACATTCAATCAACTGAGCCACCCAGGTGCCCCAGCAGATAGGAACTTTAAGGCAGCTATAATAAATGTGGTCAAGAATTCAAAGAAAAACATAAATGTAATTAAAGGAACTATAAAAAGAATCAGATAAAACTTCTAGAGTAGTAAAATATAATATCCCAAATGAAAATTTCATTGGATGGGTTTAAATACACTTTAGACATTGCAGAAGAAAAGATCTGTGAATGAGAAAACAGTATGAAAAAATGAACTATGGGGCACCTGGCTGGCTCAGTTAGTTAAGCATCTGACTTCAGCTTAGGTCATGACCTTAGGGTCCTGGTATCAAGCCCTGCTTAGGGCTCCCCACTCAGTGGGGAGTCTGCTTGCCCCTCTCCCTCTGCCCATCCCCTTGCTCCTGCATGCTCGCTCGCTCTCATATAAATAAAATCTTAAAAAAAAAAAAAAAGAAAAAACTACACCAAAGTACAGGGAGAAGTAAAGTTAAAAATAAAATGAACAGAGACTTGGTAACCGGTATAACAATAGTTATCTAATACATGTGTAACCAAGAGATCCAGAAAGACAGGAGAGGAGATTTTTTAAAAAATGAAGAAATAATAGCCAAAAGTTTTCTAAGTTTTACAAAAAACATAAAAACATAGGTCCAAGAAAGAAAACCAACCCAAAAAAGGATAAACACAAAGAAATCCTTACCAAGGCACACTACATTCAAACTGCTAAAAATATTCGAAATGGTCAGAGAAAAAGCCACATAGTATACAGGGAACAAAGAAAAGAATTACTACTGACTTAACATCAGAAAGAATGTAAGCCAGAATATAATAGAATACAATCTTTAAAGTCCTAAAAGAAAAAGCTCTGTCAATCTAGAACTTTATATCCAGCAAAAACTCTTGCAAAAAATGAAGGTGAAATAAAGGCATTTTCAGACAAACAAAAGATGAGAAAATTTGTTACTAGCATATCTGAATTATAATAAATGCTAAGGAAAGTTCTTCAGATTAAACAAAAATTATTCTAGATGGAAATATGAATTCACACAAAAGAAACAAAAACTGTCAGAAATGGCGAATATGTAAGTTAATACAAAGATTTTTTCTTTTACAATTTTCTCTAAAATATAAATAACCATTTACATCAAAAACAGTAACAATGTTTTGTGAAGTTTAAAACAAATGAAGAAGTAAAATACACATTAACAATATAAAGAAAGGGTGATAAACTTATAACTAGAGATAAACTGTTATAAGATTCTTATACCATACTTGAAGTGGTATAATTTGAAGGTAGAATGTGATAAGTTAAAGATATGTATTGTCGACTGCCTTCGGCTCAGGTCATGATCCTGGAGTCCTGGGATCGAGTCCCACATCGGGCTCCCTGCTCAGCGGGGGGTCTGCTTCCCCCTCTGCCCTCTTCCCTCTCGTGCTCTCTGTCTCTCATTCTCTCTCTCTCAAATAAATAAATAATATCTTTAAAAAAAAAAGATATGTATTGTAAGACAAATGACTAAAAGGAAAAAAAGAGGTATTTAAAATCTAATTAGCCAATAGAAGAATTAAAATCAGAATGCTATAAAATACTCAATCCAAAAGAAAGCAAGAAAAAAGGAACAAAGAACAGATAGACAAATAAAAACCAAATAGCCTGTATGAATAATTTACACAAAACACATATTGATAATTACATTAAATGAAAATCGTCTAAATTCTGCTTTAAAAGACAAATTGTCTTGGGGCGCCTGGGTGGCTCAGTCATTAAGCATCTGCCTTCGGCTCGGGTCATGATCCCAGGGTCCTGAGATGGAGCCCTGCATCGGGCTCCCTGCTCGGTGGGGAGTCTGCTTCTCCCTCTCCCTCTCCCCCTGCTTGTGTTCCCTCTCTCACTGTGTCTCTCTCTGTCAAATAAATAAATAAATAAATAAATAAATAAATAAATAAATAAATAAATCTTTAAAAGACAAATTGTCTTACTGGATTTGAAAATTACTCAAGACCCAACTATATGCTATCTATAAGAAATTAACTTTAAATATAATGACATAGATCAGTTAAAAGTGAAAAGATGAGGGCGCCTGGGTGGCTCAGTTGGTTAAGCGACTGCCTTCAGCTCAGGTCATGATCCTGGAGTCCCGGGATCGAGTCCCGCATCGGGCTCCCTGCTCAGCGGGGGGTCTGCTTCTCCCTCTGATCCCCTTCCCTCTCGTGCTCTCTGTCTCTCATTCTCTGTCTCTCAAATAAATAAATAAAATCTTTAAAAAAAAAAAAAAAAAAGTGAAAAGATGAAAAAAGAAAAACCCAATCACTAATCCAAAAAAAAGGTGAAGTAGTTGTATTAATATCAAAGTGAACTTCAGAACAAGGAATATTATCAAGGCTAAAGAGGGATATTTCATAATGACAAAAGAGCTATTTCATCAAAACAGGCATACATCTTAATAGAAGTGTATCTAATAACAGAATTTCAAACTACACAAAGCAAAAATAGATAGAACTGAAAGGAGAAATAGACAACTCCACAATTATAGTTGGAGATTTCAACACTTTCTCTTAGGAAGTGATAGAACAAGTAGACAAAAGTCCGTGAGGTAATAGAAGACATGAACTAGCAACCAACTTGACACAACTGACATGTATAGAACATTCCACCAAACAGCAGAATACACATTCTTTCCTAGTGCACATGCAATATTCACCAAGACAGACCATATGTTGGGCCATAAAAATAATTAAAAAAAAACCCATTATGTAAAGCAAAAGAAACCAGACACTAAAAAGTACATTCTGGGGGTGCCTGGGTGGCTCAGTCAATAAGCATCTGCCTTCGGATCAGGTCATGATCCCAGAGTTCTGGGATCGAGCACCACATCGGGCTCCCTGCTCAGCAGGAAGCCTGCTTCTCCCTCTCCCACTCCCCCTACTTGTGTTCCCTCTCTAGCTGTCTCTCTCTGTGTGTCAAATAAATAAAATCTTTAAAAAAAAAAAAGTACATTCTGTATTTTTCCATTTAAATGAAGTTCTAAAGAAATACAACTAATCTGTAGTGAAAAGAAAAATCATAAAATGGTTGCCTCTAGTGGTTGAGTTGACTAGAAAGGGGCATGAGGGAATTTTCTGGGGTCAGTGATAATGTTCTGTATCTTGATAGGGGTTTGGGTTGCACAGTGCATTTTTCAGAACTCATTAAATGGTACATGTGAGATTTTTACATTTCATTGTATGTAAATTTACCTCAAAAGTGACAAAAAGCATATAAATATTGAAGTCTAATTAGCAATTCTGAAACTACTTTCTGTATTTTCTAGGCTTAAGCAAATGAGTAACCACATTGAGGATAATGGAAGCCAGTTTCTCCTGACAGGGAAGGTAGCTAAAAATAAAGGAGTTATCTAAAAATAAGGGAGTTACTTTAAAAAAAGGGAGTTACTTGAAAATAAGGAAGTTACCTAAAAATAACAAACATAATGCCATTTCCACTGAAAGGAACCAGAGATTTTAGGAGGAAAGTTGATCTCAGGCCTGGGACACAGAAAGAATAATATGAGCCTGGACCACCTTGTGTCAGAAAGCAAAGAAGTACCAAAGAGTGACAGGACATAGGAGCCAGCTTGAAGGAATGCCCATGGATTCAGTCTGGGACAATATGAACATCAAATCAGTGATTGTAATGTTTTATACATTTATACTTTTATTTATACTGGAATAAAAGTAATGAGTTAAACAAATAATCCATAGTCCATACACATAAATGTAAATAATAAGTAAGTAAATAACTTAAAAAGTAAGGTGGGAAAGCTTTTCCTTATAGTAGAATGCCAAGTAGAAATACAAAAGGAATGATGGAATTAAAAAACCATTAATAGATGCCAATGCCAACATTAGTAGTCAGAAATTTAATGAGGAACAGGATATTTATCTATTCTCAAAACATCTTCCCAAATTGCCTCTTAAACAAAGGAAACACCAGGAACTTTACAGTGAAGAAGCCTGGCAGACAATGGTAATGGCAATGCTAATGCAATAAGCTAAAAGTCAATAAAAATCTACTCAAAGGCTCTGGGAGGATTACAAAGGGATGACGAACTGAGCTGGAGAGAAAAAAAAAATTGTACAAAAAGGAGGTGATGTTTGAGGAGACTTAAGGAAGAAGAAGTTTATCAGGCAAACTGTGGTGGAGCATGGAGAAGGGAATCTATATTTATAAAGACATGGACGTGTGGAACAGCATTAACGATATAGGGAACTGCAAGTGGTCTCCTAGTGCTAAAGTGTGGATGAAAATGAAGGGAAAAGAAAGGCCAGACTCCAAAGAGCTAATATGCCAAACTACCAAGTTTGACTTTTATCATGCAGGCAATAGGAAAGCAGGGAAGGATTTTATTTTTTTTTTTTTTTATTTTTTTTTTTTTTAAAGATTTTATTTATTTATTTGAGAGAGAGAGAATGAGAGACAGAGAGCATGAGAGGGAGGAGGGTCAGAGGGAGAAGCAGACTCCCTGCCGAGCAGGGAGCCCGATGCGGGACTCGATCCCGGGACTCCAGGATCATGACCTGAGCCGAAGGCAGTCGCTTAACCAACTGAGCCACCCAGGCGCCCTTGGGAAGGATTTTAGATAGAGAAATAGTAAATACACATATTCTTAAAAAGAAAGAAAGAAAGAAAGAAAGAAAGAAAGAAACAAAGAAAGAAACAAAGAAAGAAAGAAAGGAAAGGAAAGAAACCTTAGTGTTTTTAAAACAGACGTATTCTATTTTGGCTCAGTGGTTAAGCGTGGCCCAGTCGGTTAAGCGTCTTCCTTTGGCTCAGGTCATGATCCTGGGATCCTGGGATGGAGCCCCACATCGGGCTCCCTGCTCAGTGGGGTGCCTGTGTCTCCTTCTCCCTCTGCCATTCCCTCCAGCCCTGCTTGTGCTCTCTGGTTCTATCTCTCTGTCAAATAAGTAAATAAAATCTTTTAAAAATAAAATAAACTTATTCTCTAATTATAAAAAAGTTCAACAATAAAATAGCTGTAAGAAAATAAAGATGGATTTGGTTTTGGGATAAAGAAGCATTTCTATGCACAAAAGTAATGAGGAAACCACAAAGAGAAAGATTAGTAGACCACATTAAAATACAAAGTGTACATGAAAATAAATAAATGAGAAGTCAGACAAGAAACTGAGTGACATATACACCACATATGACAAAGAATGTTGACGTATCAGTAAGAGAATTAGGAACATGCCCATTACAAACAGGCAAGGGCACTTTAAAGGTAATTCACAAAGAACTATCAGTGGCCAACAAACATTTAAATGGTAATAAATCCTACTTTTCTAGTAGGAGCTGTATTTCAGAGTAAGCAAGTAGTCCCAGTCGATGAGAGAAAGCTCTACTTAATAGAATAATGAAAATAAATATAACAGAAGGGATGATAGAATTATAAAATCATTTTCAACTCAAACGAAAATACTAATTTAGGCAGAAATTAACTTGGTGGTAAAGTCAGTAGGTGAATGATGGATGGACAGAGGACATTCTTCTGATGCCAATGTACACCACACAGATTACTGTTCAGTTGCAAAGGGGAAAACCCACCTGTACAATGAAAACGAAAGGTTGCTCCACTCTACTCCAGGGGGCAATCTGAACATCCCCAAGGGACTCTTAAGATGTTATGGCTCAGTCCCCTGATGTGATGCAGTAAGAAGTACACATAACCTGTGATGGATTCCTTCCAAAAAAAATGTTTAGCTTGAATCTATCATATCTTTAGAGCTAGCTCCCCATTTACAAAAAAAACCCACATAAAATTTTAATTTTTAGACATATATAAAGTAAAAAAGGAAAAGTCATCACTTCACCTTTTTAAAAAAATAATCTTCCTCTTACTATTTTAGTGGGTATCTTCCACATGAACTTTTTTTTTTAAATGAGATCATATTCTACATATTGTTCTGCAACTTGTCTTTATGACAATATTTCATGGACAATCCTTCTTCGTACCCCATCTGTCAGTATCTGTGGATTTGCTTCATTTCTTTTCACAGTGGAAGATGGTAATATGGATGT
The DNA here is from genome assembly GCF_002201575.2 of Neomonachus schauinslandi. Classification (NCBI taxonomy): domain Eukaryota; kingdom Metazoa; phylum Chordata; class Mammalia; order Carnivora; family Phocidae; genus Neomonachus; species Neomonachus schauinslandi. Next base: position 66,607,970 of record NC_058403.1, on the reverse strand, counting down.
GTGGTAAATTATTGAATCATTTTCTATTAATGGATGATCAGGTTCCCTTTTCATGCCATTACAAATATTGCTGTCACAAACACCATTATCTTTACATCTTTGTACAGTGTGTGTATTTAAGTAGGACAGATCCTTCGAAGTAGAATTTCCTGGTCCAAGGGCATGCAGGTTTAAAATTTTTAGAGCTATTGCCAAATTGCTCTCAAAAATCCTCTACTGTCTTGTATTACCATCACCAGTGTGTGCCTTTCCCCACAACCTCAACCAAAGCTGGATTTGTATCATCAGACTGTTTGATTTGTTTCCAATTTGAATAGTGGGGAAAAAAGGTCACCTTATTGTTAAGCTTGCAATGTTGATATGATTAGTGAGGATGGCAATTGTTTTATATGTTCCTTGGACAAATGCATTTCATCTTTTATAAACTGCCCATTCATCTGTCTCTTTGCCAAAACAATGTATGAGTAACTATTAATTTGATGAAACCCTAGAAGTAAAGTAGCTTCTTCAAATATCACAAACTCTGTTAACCAAAGATAAAATGTTTCCCAGACTCTTGTTTTTAATGTTTGCCCATTTGGATCCAAAAGTCCAAAAATCTTTTCGATGTTCTCCCTTTTAAAAAATAGACTCTCATGCTATCCTTTCCAGATAGTTATATTATCATAATCTTCCAGGTGGAGAACCAGAGCCCAAAAGTGTTGTACTTATTTAGCGTCACAAAGTGATTTGGTGGCGGACATGCATCTCAAATCCATCATTCCATCTTATTTTTCAATTATGTGCCCCACACTTTCCTTCTCCAATTCACTCCCCACCAGTCTCATTTACTGGAATAAAGAGCCAGTTAGTATTCGTAGGTTTTATTCAACACATAGATATGTGAGTTCATGAGAGAATGAAATGATCACACATAAGCTATAAATTATTTCTTGTTCCTGTTTACAAATAATGTTTTAATTACTGTATACTTCTTGGCTATAGGAAAAATGACTTGGAAATAATTTTCCCTCCAACCAAAATTCTGTAAGATATATATTTTAGTATGGTGGTGCTTGCACAGAGAAACCTCAATGTGACATTGCTGCTGTGGTTTAAGAAAAAAAAATTAGGTAAGCTGCAAGGAAAGGACTTTAAACTTTTATTACAGGAGAGGGTTTTAGGTGAGGGAAGTTCTCCAAATCCAAAATACAGTTTCCTTAACTGCTATAAATATATCCGTCATTTCTTCACCGCCCCCATACAGCAATGACCTTGTAGGATAGAGTGAAGAGAAAAGCCTGTATCAGAATGAGGAGTTGACTGTGTGGCATTAACAATACCTCCTCTTTAACCATTTCCTGGGGACTAGGAAATGTCGCTATTAACACTGATAAAAATGATTTAAAATAACTATTAGCATTTGTTTATTATGTGCTAATTACTTTGCACTCATCTCATTTAGTTTTTCTAGCAACTCTGTGCCTTAACTATTACAATTTTTATTATGTTACAGGACTAAGCCTCAGAAAACTTGGCCATGTTCCCATAGTTAGTGAATACGAGAGCCAGTATTCCAGTCCAGGCCTGCTGACTCACATGCTGGTTCTTTTCACTGTGCAGGCTTGCTGCCACTTGCAGTGGGTGGTTCTGTAGGGTGCTGGCCGACTGGCTGTTTTAGGCTTGCCCTCTCAGGACACTTCACATGTCACAGGGATCCAGCCACGTCTGGGTTTTCCTCTCAGCTGTGCAAGATCAGGAAGCCAACATTATGAGTTGGTTCATACTGGAGCGAAGTACTGGGCCATGAGCATCGTGAGCGAAAAGATCTAGCCGGACACTAGGAGAATATGAATAAGGACAAAATCCACAGGTCCGTGGAGGGAGGAGGAGAGAAAAACCAGGGAGGCCACCAAGACTGGAGACAGGGATACAAAAGCAAGACAAGACAAGGGGAGATGTCCAGTCCATGCCAAAGATCATAGCGGTCTATTGAGAGCCACATAACGGTGTGGTCAAAGTTCTCCCTGGCCGGACAAATGGCAGCCAGGGACAGAAAGGCCTGTAGGAGCTTTGGCTTCTCTCACTTGGGAAGAATCCAGACTGTGCAAATCTGGAAGCTAGCTGTGAGTGAAAGGCAAACTGTGGGCTGGGGCTGCAGGGACAGAGGGCAGGCCCAGCCTTTTGAGGTGCATCAATGGACCCAGTGAGGAGCCATATTAGAAACTAAGTTGTAGGTTACTTTGCCTGGCATATCCAACTTACCTTTCTAGCCTAAGTTTCTGACTCACATTCCTGGGAGGATTAGTCTATCAATGACACGATCCATTCCCACTTAGCCACAGCCAATGGAACCATCTGACCAAAGGAGCTGGCCAGCAACCAGTCAGCCTCTGAATCTGATCTAAGAAACATAGTGAGTTGGTCAGACACCATGGGCATGAAGCTGAAATGCCATGTAGAGGGCAGGCCAGCAATACTATGAAGGGCCACATGTGACCCAAATTACAGGGGAGAAAATAATAGAACATAGCAAGGAAAGCCCAAGAGAAATGAACAAGACTGTGAATTCCCAGTCTAGAGATGGAGGCAGATAACTCATTTTATGGTTTCCAATGAGGATAGGTGATTTCCTATAATTAAATGTCTGTGAGGTTCCCCTCAGTCTTGATTTTTTTAAAAAAATCTCTTTTTATGAGTTTCTTAGAGTGGACTTCTTACCAACAATTTCTGACTCAACATGGATTTATGAATAAGAACAACATTGTGGTACAGCATAGGGAATAGTCAATGGTATTGTAATAGTATTATATAGTGACAGATGGGAGCTACACTTGTGGCCAGCATAGCAAAACAAGAACTTGTGGAATAGCTATGTTGTACACCTGAAACTAATGTAACACTGTGTGTCAAAAATTTTTAATGAAGAAAATGACTACACACACACACAAACACACACACACATACTGCATGCATGGAAGACACAATTGTATTTTTTATTAGAGATTTATTTATTTATCTTAGAGAGAGAGCACACAAGTAGGGGGAGGGGCAGAGGGAGAGAGATGAGAATCCTCAAGCAGAATACCTACTGAGCGTGGAGCTCAAGGTGGGGACTCTGAGATCATGACCTGAGCTGAAATCAAGAGTGAGTCACTTACTGACTGAGCCACCCAGGCACCCCGACATAATTCTGTTTTTAAAAAAAGAATGCCATTGTCTTCATGAACAATGGGATAATCCTTTCCAACAAGAATTTTTATGTCCATATACATGGAAAATGGAATTAGTAATCAGAATGTGGCTTTTTGATCAGAATGCTAGAGCCCAGAGTATTGGGTCAAGCAATCTTTGAGCATCTACAAAGGGATCCTTGGATGTTACACAGAATTATATCATTTAATTCTCACAACCTTATTATTTAGTTATAGAAAGAATCTGAAGCTCCAAGAGGTTAACTAAACTTCTCAAGGTCACAAAACTAAGAAGAAATACAGCGGGAATCAAAGTCAGGCCACTTTTCCTTGTGGGTACCCTGTCTTCTAAAGACTAAAACACTAGCAGCCACCCATTACAATCCCATCCTCCTTGGGCAATATAATGGTTAATATTATGTGTCAACTTGGCTGGGCCACAGTGTTTGGTGGTTGGTCAAACATTATTCTGGATGTTTTTGAGATGATGTTTCTTGGATGAGATTTCATTTAAATCTGTGGACTTGTGGCACCTGAGTGACTCAGTTGGTTAAGCATCTGCCTTCGGCTCAGGTCATGATCCCTGGGATCAAGCCCTGCGTCAGGTTCCCTGCTCAGTGGGGAGTCTACTTCTCCGTCTCCCCACCCCCCCCAACTCATGCTCGCTTGCTTGCTCTCTCTCTCTCAAACAAATCAATAAAATCTTTAAATAAATAAATCTGTGGACTTTGAGATAAGCAGCTTGTCCTGCATATGTGAGACTCATGCAGATACCACAAGGTCTAAATAGAGCAAAGACACACACACACACACACACACACACACACCCCCTATTGGTTCTGCATCTCTGGACACCCCTGACTAATACAGGCAACGATAGATAGTTAATATTAGATTCTCTTTTTAGTCTGGATAAGTTAGGACCATTACTTCTAACATCTTGGATTCCTAGGAAAGCACACAAAACCACAAAACAGAATATGGTATAAAAACTCCCCTCCCTTGTATATTATTAAATCCCATTAGATTCCATTTTAGAGAGTGACTTTCCTGACCTTGTCTTCAGATTCCAGCTTAGCTCAGTGTTTCAAATAGTGGAAATATATAAATTCACCAGGATATTACTTGTCATACTTTAACACTAGCAATAATAAGTACTGATTCTGGACCTATATTCTTCGGCGCAATCACAAATCTCCGTAACCTTTATCCACACACAAATGTCACTGAAACCTGCAAGTGCCAGAGAGATGTTAATTTGAAGACTTTTATTGGCTGTAATTTGTTTGAAGATGGTGAACTGAATCACAAGTCAAGCTCAAGGTGTGCTTCAATACTCTCCATTAATATACAAAATTACTGGAAATGTACAGGGACGGTGAGTCAAAACTGAAACCTCAGATCATTTAGTCAATGACACATGTTCTATTTTGAAACACTTTCCTCATTTCAGGCAACCAATAACTGTTTTGGTGGGGAGAGTGAAGAGCAGATGGACAGTACTTATTAAAATTGTATTGTGAACCTTGCACTAAATGGCAATGATATTATTTAGACTATGAGAATGTCCATGTTTTAATAAAATAAAATTCATCATAATAAAAAATTATAGTTAAAAATTATATAAATCCTGTTAAATTATACATTTAAAATCATAAATATTATTTTAAAATTATATAAAAATATATCCCATATGTTTTGAAACAAAAGGCATACTTATAAATAACCCATGGATTAAAGGAAAAATTATAACAGAAATTATGACTGTTAAAATTGTACAACAATGAAAACACTACATATGACAACGTAAGAGATAAAAATAGAACTAGAAGCAAAACTATGCCCTAATGAGTGCTTCCATTATAAACAAGAAGGGTAGGAAATTCATGAGCAAGGTGTTCAATTCAAGAAGCTAGAAAAAGAGTCATAGAACAAACACACAAAAAAAGAAGGAAGAGAATGTGAAGTTAAACCAGAAATTACTGAAAATAGAAAACAAAGAATGACTAACAAAACCAAAACAGATTCTTTAAAGGCTAATAAAAAGACAAACCCCTTGCAGTCCTGATCAAAGGGGAAAACAGCAAGAGAAAGCATAAGTAAATAATAACATTAATGAAAAAGGGGCTATAGCTATAAACCCAACAAAAATTTCAAAACATATTGGAGAATAATATAAATGAATATCATGCCAATGATTCTGAAAGCATAGTTGAAATGGAAAGCTTTTGAGAAAAATTAACAAAATTGTCTAGAGAAGGAATAGAAAACCTAGATGGACCAATAGCTAATGAAGAAATTGACTCAATGATCAAAAATTGCCCCCCCCCCCCCGCCAAAAGGTATCAAGCCCAGGTTTCTTTAAAAAATCATTTTAGTTTGAAATAATGTTAGATTTACAGAAAAGTTGCAAAAATAGTGCAGACTTCCTGTATAATTCCCCTACTGTTAGCAATTTACATCATTACAGTACAATAATTCAAACCCAGAAATTAACATTGGTGTTATAACTAAAAACTACAGACTTGCAGAATTTTACTAGTTCTCCCACAAGTGTCTTTGGGATTCAATCCAGAATCCCCCTTCCCCAATGCATTTAGTTATCGTAATTCCTTATTCTCCTCCAATTTGTGACATATCCTTGGTCTTTTCTTGTTTTTCATAAACTTGATACTTTTGTTTTTGTTTGTTTGTTTAAGATTTTATTTATTTATTTGACAGAGAGAGACACAGCAAGAGAGGGAACACAAGCAGGGGCAGTGGGAAAGGGAGAACCAGGCTTCTGGGGGAGCAGGGAACCTGATGCGGTGCTTGATCCCAGGACCCTGGGATCATGACCTGAGCTGAAGGCAGACGCTTAACGACTGAGCCACCCAGGCACCCAACTTGATACTTTTGAAAAGTACTGCTAACTAATTTATAAAATATCCCTCAATTTCGGTTTGACTGGTGTTTTCTTGATTAGATTGCGCTTATGCAGTTTTGGCAAGAATATCCCAGAAGTCATGTTGTATCTTTCTCCGTGTACCATCACGCTGAGGGGTATGTGGTAGTGACATGTCTTATTACTGGTGATTTATTACTTACTGCTGCTGGGACAGCTCTGGCCCTTAAAGCTTGGTGGCTACAGGACGTGGTGCTTGTCACTTTCCTTTGCTCTGGGAAAGAGGGAACCTCATGGTTGCAGGCATGCCCATCTCTAGGTTCTGCCAGGGCCACACTTCCTTCCTGCCCTAACCTTCCTCCTATGTGTGAAGTCCATGCCTAAGCCCCAGTTTCTTCTCCAGGATCAGACTCCTGACTGTCATGTTTTCCTGAACCCTTGAGCATCCCTACTGCCCTTAAAGACAGCTCTAGTTTTTCCTGGGCCTGACTCTGTGCAGAAGCTGACACTGAGTTGGCTTATTGAAAGGTGTCTTCTTGCCCCTTGTCTTTTTTTTCCTGGAAAAGCCCCTGTAAAAAGTGCCTTATCTTTTTTCCCGATTTTATTTCTGCAGTATCCTGCTCATTCTGTGCCAACAGCTGGGGGGGTATTGCTTACAAGAGTCTCTGTTCTGACCCAGGCAGCTTGGCTCTTCCCTCTGGCTTGGGAAGTCCCTAATTCTGCCTGTCCTCCTCCTTGCTCTCCTCTATTAGATCTCTTAGAGGCCTCTCTCTTCCACTGGGGAAAATACTTACCCTGACTCTTCGCTGGGGCCAGCAGCTCAGAGACCCGTGTTCCCACTGTCCCAGGCAGCTCCCCCTGGCCTCCATAAGGACACCCAGCCCCTGGGAAACTGCCACGTCCCCACTGGGCACACTCTGGCCAGTGAGACCTGAGTAGCCAAAGTGCCTCACCAAAGGGCAAGACTTGGGACTGGTTCTGTGGCTTCATTTCAAATTTGAGCTTCAAATCACCAGCAAGCTTCTCCGTAAGACATGGTAACAAACGTTCCTTGTGATGGAGGGCATTTCTGGGTCACTGGAACCTTGAGACTGCATAGATACCCATTTTACTTTGGGGAGTTTCCCAGGTTACTGTATCTAATGTATGTAATCATTTCTTGATTGCAGTGAGGAGCTCAGCCTTGATTATTTCCTGGGATTCTCTGACCCTCAAAGAAATTCCTAAATCAATCTCCCATATCACTTTCCTAATGTGGAAATCAGCATAGAGGAGCTGCCCACCTTCTAATGCAGGCTCGAGAGATCAATGCCTGAGAATGTTGGGACATAAGAGGCCAACCAACAGGGGATTCCATGGAGATGAGCTCTGTGGGGCAATATTCCATGGGATTGGATTAAAGTGATGTATATTGGGGGTCAGATGACAGGGAAGGGCCCAGTGACAGAAAGTGAGGTCTAGTTGGTGAAGGTTTCAGATCCGAGTGTGGTCTAGGTGGAGGGAAGAAAAGGCAACTGTCAGTGGTGAAAGACTGTCTGTTAGGGGTATTGAGTCCAATTTTTTTTCTAGGTATATCTCCTCAGGCAAGGGAAACAAAAGCAAAAATAAACTATTGAGACTACACCAAAATAAAAAGCCCTTGTATAGTGAAGGGAACCATCAACAAAATAAAAAGGCAACCCACTGAATGGGAGAAGATATTCACAAATGATATATCCAATAAGAGGTTAATATCCAAAATACTTAAAGAACTTCTACAACTGAACACCCAAAACACAAATAATCCAATTAAAAACTGGGCAGAGAACCTGAATAGATATTTTTTCCAAAGAAGACACACAGATGGCCAACAGACACATGAAAAGATGCTCAACATCACTAGTTATCAGGGAAATGCAAATCAAAACCACAATGAGAATGGCTAGTATCAAAAAGACAAGAAATAACAAGAGTTGACAAGGATGTGGAGGAAAAGGAATCCTCGTGCACTGTTGGTGGGAATGTAAATTGGTACAGTCACTGTGGAAAACAGTATAAAGGTTCCTCAAAAAATTAAAAATATGATCCATATGATCGAGGAATTTGACTACTATTTTCCCAATGAAAAGGAAAACATTAATTTGAAAAGATATATGCACCCCTATGTTTACTGCAGCATTATTTATAATAGCCAAGACATGGAAACAGCCCAAGCGTCCATCAATAGATGAATGGATAAAGATGTGATACACACACACACACACACACACACACACAGGAATATTACTCAGCTATAAAAAAGAATGAGATCTTGCTATTTGCAACAACATGGATGGAACTAGAGGGCAGTATGCTAAGTGAAATAAGTCACACAGAGAAAGACAAATAAAATACTACATCATTTCACTTATGTGCAGAATCTAGAAAAAAAAAACCACAAAAACAAAAAGCAGAAACAGACCCATAAATACAGAGAACGAATGATGGTTGCCAGAGGGGAAGGGGGAAGGGACTGGGTAAAATGGGTGCAGGGGAGAGGGAGATACAGGTTTCCAGTTCTGGAATGAACAAGTCACAGGATTAAAAAGCACAGCCTAAGGAATAGAGTCAGTGGTATTGTAATAGCATCATATGGTGACAGAAGGTAGCTACACTGCAGTGAGCAGAGCCTAACGTACCCAGCTGTCCAATCACTATGTCATACACCTGAAACTAATGTAACATTGCGTGTCAACTACACTTCAGTTAAAAAAGTATGTGGCTTAATGGAATTAAGTGATTTGGTAGTAGAGAGGTGCCCAGTGGTGAGGGTGAACAAAAAGAAAGAAAGAGGGTGATTGGGGCACTGGTGACAGAAGGAGAACGTTGGCGGGAGGTGGATCTGGCAGGAGAGAGGATCCTGGTGACAAAGATAAGAAAGCTGGGGACAGGGGTGAAAAAAGGATAAGTGAAAAATAAAATGAGCCCAGTGGCGAGAAGAGCTTTGAGGCAGAGGGAATAAGAGATGGGTGCCAAGCTGATGACTGGCCAGCGTGTGGAGGGGTTCCTGCAGAGGGCTGCAAACTGCTCTCCCGGAGGGTACAGGGAGAGCCTGGGTGCCAGAATTAGAGAGGGGACAGTCACAGCAACTGTGGAAGCCAAGGACCAGAGGGTGCACCACCTTTCACACACTCAGCCACTGACACGTGGCTGCCCCCATCAGAAAATTTGCCCAGGTGGCTGCAAGACCCAGAGGAAAGAACTGCACCAGAAGCAGGATGAGCAAGGAGGGCCAGGCAGGCCTGCCAGGGAAGGAGCACCAGAAGCCATAATCTCCTCACTTCCAAGCATCCACTCTGAAAAAATCGCTCATGTACAGAAGAGGACATGCTCAAGAATGTTCATGTCAGCATTGCTTGTCATAGCGAAAATAAACCTCAGTCATGCAATAAAACAGGTGGCAATGGAAGTTAAATGAATCAGAACCACACATACTAACAAGAAAAAAAAAACTCCAAAAAAAGTTAAATAAAAAAGTAAGTTACTGGGGCGCCTGGGTGGCTCAGTCGGTTAAGCGTCTGCCTTCAGCTCAGGTCATGATCCCAGGGTCCTGGGATCGAGCCCCGCATCGGGGCTCCCTGCTCTGCAGGAAGCCTGCTTCTCCCTCTCTCCCCTGCTTGTGCTCTATCTCCCGCTATCTCTCTCTCAAATAAATAAATATAATCTTAAAAAAAAGTAAGTTACAAAAGGCTACTAAGAGTATGATATCATTTATATAGTTTCAAATCTGCAAAATAATATTGTTTTGGATGCATATAGGATGAATAAAAGTATAAAGACTTACATGGGAATGACAAACAAAATTCAAGATAATGGTGATTCTAGGCCTGGAAGGATAGATGGTAATTGGATCAGGAAGGTGTCTGCAACTCCATTTGAAAGATCTGAAGCTGAGGAATGGACACAGTGATTCTTTTTATATTCTTTTTTTTTTTTAAAGATTTTTTATTTATTTATTTGAGAGAGAGAGAATGAGAGAGAGAGCACATGAGAGGGGGGAGGGTCAGAGGGAGAAGCAGACTCCCCGCCGAGCAGGGAGCCCGATGCGGGACTCGATCCCGGGACTCCAGGATCATGACCTGAGCCGAAGGCAGTCGCTTAACCAACTGAGCCACCCAGGCACCCTCTTTTTATATTCTTTTAGTGCCTTTTATGTATCTGAAATAAATTATTTTTAAAGAAGAAATTCAGAGGCTTATGGTTTATTATTCTCTCTACTTTTCTGGAATTTGAAGGTTTTTTTCCAAATTAATAAAATACCACATTTTAATAATACTCTATGCACAACTCCCCCCCCTTCTGTCACCCATATTTTACCACTCAAATGAATTGAGGGGAAGATGGAATGAGGCAGTGATATTATTTTTGAAAGTAGTGAGCTAAAGCCTCCTCTACTGAGACCCAGAACTTGAAATAAATTAAGTCTGGTTCAGTCTGGAGTATTAATAGGATTTAATTATTAATAAACTATGTGTCATAATCCTTAAGGTCCATGATCCTTAAAAGAACTAATAACATTTCAAAGGGCATTGAAAACCATATAAATGTAATAAAGTTGCATAGTCTAATCATCAACTTGTTACCTGAAAGTCTGTGGAGGAAGTGGCTTACTTACTTACATTCTAGAAACCAGCCAGACTTTTGCATCAGATTTTGTAACAATGTCATTTAATATCCATGGAGAAGAAACAAAGATTCTACACACACACACACACACCAACCCATATTTTATAAAGATACATACATATTTAACAACATATATCAGATACATTGGTGGATGACTATCAGGGTGAATGGGTAAAAATAAAATTATATAAAACTAGAAAGGGGCCTTATATGGACGATAATGATAATTTGCTATGAATCAAGAGTAAGATTAACCCACTTCTCAGCATGTAAGATTAAAAACAAAAGAACCAACCAAACAAACAAACAGACAAAAAAACCAACCTGGTCCCTTGACTTTAAGATGCTTATGAATTAAAGGGAGAAAAATTGTAATATAAATGTGATGGCTTGTAAAATACTAAGAACTTCTGGATTCTTAGCACGAGAGACAGTATGATATTCTCTCTAAGGAATTAGTAATTTGGTTACCAAACAACTTTTTTTCCCAAAAGGGGCAGAAGACTATCATCCCATGTTCAGAGGAAGGCATTTCATAGAGTATGACCTTTTTCATGCACTCAACTCTTTTGAATTGTTGCACTTTGAGTGCAGTTTGCAGAGAGAAGCCCATAGAGAGAAAAGAGAGCTCTGGTGAAGGATGGTGCGTCCCTGGCATGGGTAAGCACAAGCCCTCTTTCATGTGGAAGTGAAAGAACGTAAAGGCAAATAGCCAAGTGATGCCACATGTAACATGGAAAGATACAGGCTTCCTGAACATCTGATCCTACTTATGCTCCTAAAAGCAGAACCATATATATACCCAAATGATTCCCAGCTAACATGATGTGACACCAGCCCTGTGATGGGAGAATTTGGGGGGGTTCTGTTAAAATGCAGTTTTAGGCAAGACAGCCAGGGTAGGCTTAAAATAATAAAGGTTTTTATTTTTCACTTATGTCACAGTCTGGTGTCAGGCTGCTCCCTTGGCAGCTCCCTCTCCAAAGAAGGACTCAGGAATCTTGGTTCCTTCATCTTGAACACGTGGCAAGTGGGGAAGAGAGAGCCAGAGGATCACATAGGAATTTTTAAGAGCCAAACTGAAGGCGGCTTACTTCACTCCCCTACATTTCACGGATAAAAGCCATAGACGCCCAGACCTGCAAGGGAGGCTGGAAACCCAGTCATCCTGAGGGCCCAAGAAGAGCAAACAGGATGAGGAATGCATTGTGCCACCTCTACCAGACGACTGGTATCAGGAAAATTATTGACGCAATAAAAAATCGTTAACTTTTGATGCATGTGACAATAGACAGCATGTGGCCACTTACTTACAGAAACAACTAATCCTGACTTTTCACACTGACCTCAACAGCAAATCTAAGTAATAAAAAGAGCAAAAATCCAATCCTATTTCTCCCAAGTTCTGTAAAGCTCAGTAAAATTGTAGAATTTATGCTGACAAGACAGATCTGATAGTGATAAATAAATCTTCCATCCCGTTAAGGTCTATTATTTTATATCTCTCAAAGTGTAGTTTTTGAACCCATGGTGAATTCATTTGGTTGAAAAAGAAACTCAAGTTCAACCATTTATTTGGATGTGAGTTCAAAAAGAAGAAAGAAAGGGAACATATTAATTGTGCAAAACAGCAAAACTAAAAAAAAAAAAAAAAAAAAAAAAAAAATTCTGCCTCTGCCTGGCTTCCCTCTGGGCTCCACAAAGCTCAGAGAAAAAAAATAACCAGTATTAGGAATTCAAAATGCCCAGAAACCCAAAAGAAGGCTTCTCTCAACATTTTCAACAAAAGCCCTGGGAGCTGGGGAGGTGCCCTCCTTGCCCTCCTCACTCACTACAACTGACCGACCTGCAGGGAGAGGGCCTGGCAACTGAGAATGGTGTTCTTAACTTTTTTTTTTGGCAGTGCAGGTCTCTTCTCACTACACCATTAGCCTCAAGACCACCTCTGTTATCCTACTGTGACTCCTATTACTAACCCGCACTTACTGAGTCTGCCCTCAGCCATGCACCGTGCTCTGCACTAACACAAACTTTCTATGTTATTGTTTAAAACAACCCAGGATGGAGGAATACTCATGGTATCTTCTGTGCAGAAGAAGAAACTGAGGTATAGAGAGGTCGGGTGACTTGTCCAACGTCGCACAACCTAGGTAACAGCAGCCATGAGCAAGGACTGTGACCCAGGCCCTAGCTGAAGCATTTAGGAGGTTTGCCTCACCGGCCCTCTGATAATACGTAACAGTAATTATTGAGATGAACACCAAACATAGGGGGGAAAATGATAATCACTTGTCATTCTAGAGGTTACATCAAGAGATAACTATCATTAATTTATTGCTGTATTTCCTTTAACCTTTTTTTTCACACCCTTGGGTCAAAATAGAGGTGGCATTATTTTTTTAGCCACCTTGTCGAAATATAATTCACATAACTACGTTAAGTGGCTCATTTAAAGTGTATGGATTCAATTCAATTCTTAGTTCCTGCGAAGAAGTGTGCCATCATCACTACCATCTAATTTTAGATTATTTTCATCACCAAAAAGAAGCTCCATATCCACTCCCCTACACTCTTACCTCCCAGCTCTGGGCAACCATTAATGTACTTTCTGTCCCTATAGATTTGCCTACTCTGGACACTTCATACAAATAGAATCGTACAAAACGTGATCTTCTGTGATGACTGGCTTCTATCACTTAGCATGAAGCTTTCAGAGTTGATCCATGTTGTAGCACTTATCAGAACTTCATTCCATTGAATACTATTCCATGGTATTTATATACCACATTTTCTTTATCGATTCACCTGTTGATGGACATTTGGGCTCTTTGCAGTTTTTAGCTATTATATATGGCTATTTTAAAAGTTCATGTATAAGTTTCTGTGTGGGCATACATTTTCATTTCTCCTAGGAGTGGAATTATTGGAATTAAACATAACCCTATGTTTAATTTTTTGAGGAACTTCCAAACTGTTTTCCAAAGCAGGTGGACCATGTCATGTTCCCACCACAGTGAACGAGAGTTCCTCTTGCTCTGCATCCTCGCCAACACTGGCTGTCTGTCTTTTTGATTATAGCCATCCTAGTGGGTGTGAAGTTGTATCTCACTGTGCTTTCAATTTGCATTTCCCTAATGACTAGTAATGTTGAGCATCTTTCATGTGCTTCTTAGCCATTTGTATATCTTTGGAGAAGTGTCTATTTAAATCTTTTGTCTGTTTGAAAAATTGGCTTACTTGTCTTTTTATTGTTGAGTTATGAATTCTTTGCATATTTTGGTTACAAATCCCTTACAAGACATCTCATTTGCACATATTTTCTCCCACTCTGCAGGTTGTCTTTTCACTTTCTTTTTTTTTTTTAAGATTTTATTTATGCGAGAGAGTGAGAGAGAGCAAGCACGAGCGAGGGAAGGAACAGAGGGAGAAGGACAAGCGGACACGGAGCTCAACGTGGGGCCTGATGTGGGGCAAATCTCATGACCCTGAGATCATGACCTGAGCAGAAACCAAGAGTCTGTCACTCAACCAACTGAGCCACCTAGGCACCCTATCTTGTCACCTGCTCAATAGTGTCCTTTGAAAAACAAGTTTTTAATTTTGATGAAATCTAATTTATCTATTTTTCCTTTGTTATTTGTGATTTTCATGTCATATATAGGAAGGTCAAGGCTTTTTAAGATTTAATTATTTATTCTAGAGAGAGAGAGAATAAGAGGGGAGGGGCAGAGGGAGTGGGACAGAGAGAATCCCAAGCAGACTCCAAGCCAAGCATGGAGCCCCACTCAGGGCTTGATCCCAGGACCCCGAGATCACAACCTGAGCCAAAACCAAGAGCCTGATGCTCAACCGACTGAGCCACCCAGGTGTCTTGGTCAATGCTTATTTTTAATAAAATAGATTTTTAAAAAATAGGAATCATATTAGATAAAACATTTTTTCTCCATACATTTTTTCACATATTTCATCATGGGCCTTTCACCTGTAATTAACCTAAAATTTTCCACCAAAATTTTACTTTAAGCTTATACTATGTAGTTTTATCAAGCCTTCAGAGAAATAGGGGAATTGAAGATGCTGGAAAAACATTACCAAAAAAAAAAAAAAAAAATCCCACACTAGCAAACCCTTAGTCCAAAAATTTAGTAACACATTCATTTTTTTAAATAATATAATCACATCACAAAAATGCAGAAAGTTGAGAAAAGGAATAAAAGTGCCCATACTCTGATCACCCTAGTAGACCCATCGTTATCATCTTCATGTACTTACTTCTGGTACTTTTTTTTTTTTAGCATATCTTTGAAGAATTGCAATCATACAGCATATATAAATTTATGTTCTGCTGTTAAATTTAGCATGCCATTAGATTCTTTCCATGTTTCTCCCTAGTTTTCATAACTAGCATTTTTATCAGCTGCAGAATATACCAAATGAATGAACTATAGTTTACATAACTATTCTTTTATTAAATATTTGGCATCTTTCCAGAAAAATCTCCCTCTTTTTTTCCCCCCTATTATGAGTAATGCATAGTTGAATATTTTCTTTGCTTATAGCTGTTTCCATGTTTGGGATTATTTCCTTGGGATACATTCCTAGAACTAGAATTGCTAAATTGAAAGTTATAATTTTGTGTGTCTCTCAATATATATTGCCAGATTACTTTCCAAAAGGTTTGATTCACTTCAAAATGCTGTTGGTGATGATTGATGATGATGTTTTGGGTACCATCATTTAAAAAAATACTTCATTAATTTAAGTAAAAAAAAAAAGCTCCTTGTTTTAATTTGCATTTCATTTTATTAGTACTTAAATTCAACATCTTTCATAGGTGTGACATTCTAGTTTTATTTCCTTTAAGTTAATTATTATTGTGAGAAACATGGCCAGATCTGTCATATATTAAATATATAGCTATAAATAGCTATAGTTATATGAATTTGAATATATAGTTCAGGGGATCTGTTACTGAAATTTTATTGAAATTACTTGAAATTTTATTTCAAATTTATGTTTATAAATTTATGTTTATAACTTTGTCATAGAGATACAACTCCAGTAAATTTCTTCTGTACTTGATGAACCAGGGCCCATACATAAGTGAGGTTTTGGGTTTTTTTTCCCTAGGCAGAAGGGCAAGTGAGGTGAACAGAGAGATTAATAGAAAAAATATTCATTTAGATAAGGTATTATTGTGACTTGATATTGCTCATGTTAAAATTTTATAGCCAAGTTCCCATCATTCTGTAGACATCTTTTAGTATGTAATTATTTTAAATATAGCCTATTATTTTAATTATCTCTAATTAAAAGCACTTTTACATATCAATGTGTATTCTAGCAAAAAGGAACTCTGAATTCTTTCCATTTTATAATGCAGTCCCCTATTTCTCTCTGTAAAGTAATTTTATATGTAGGCACTAAGTCCCAGGGAGTTCCTTTAGATAAGCTATGAATTTTAAAACTAACCCACATTTTTATTTTATTGTGCTACAAAAATAATGCTAAAGGACTTTTCAGTAAGTGTTTTTGTGCCTTCACTAAGTACTTTTCTTTTATCTGATTGTTCACATGCTGCTTTCAATGAATACTAACTACTTCTATTTGGGATTTTATTCCACAGTGAGAAGGTGGATTCACCATGTCCTAATTATCATTATTATTCCATCACCCAGGTAGTCTTAGGAGACCGCAAGAATGTGTCCTGTTATTTGCAGTTATGGTCAATCATCACCATTGGAATTAATGCACAATTAGGTCGAGTCATGAATATCCTGACTGAGATGCCTCTTTTGAAAAACTGGAGTTAAGGCTTCGGGGGCAATTTCAAAAGGTATGTTTCTTCACTGCCTTTTAAAAGAGCCCATCAGAGGTTTACAAAATAATATCCATTTACTTACCACCTAATTTTGGATTTTTCCAAAATTTAGGAAGCTCTAAGGGCAAGCATTTATTTGAATCAAATGAAGGAAAGTCCAACTTGCTTAATTTGAAGGCCTTTGTTCCATTTCTCCTTCTCCATTATTATATTTGTCCTTCCCTGTAGTTGGTTTCTTCTTTCTTTCCTTATTACTATTTTATTTTAATCTCATCAAGGTCCGCATTCCCACTTTACTCCCTCCTGGGTGGCCTTCTTTTTGTCTTCTCCTGCCCTTTTTTTTTTTTTTAAAGATTTTATTTATTTATTTGAGAGAGAGAGAGTGAGAGAGAGCATGAGAGGGGAGAGGGTCAGAGGGAGATGCAGACTCCCCACTGAGCGGGGAGCCCGATGTGGGACTCGATCCTGGGACTCCAGGATCATGACCTGAGCTGAAGGCCGTTGCTTAACCAACTGAGCCACCCAGGCACCCTCCTGCCCTTTTTTGAACACCACCAAATATCTAGCTGCATCTCTAGTTAAGGGGACCTCATTTTAAAAAATAATTTCTGGGTTTTTTTCTTAATATTTCTTTTATTTATTTATTTATTTTTAAATTTTTTTATTCTTATGTTAATCCCCATACATTACATCATTAGTTTTAGATGAAGTGTTCCATGATTCATTGTTTGTGCATAACACCCAGTGCTCCATGCAGAATGTGCCCTCCTCAATGCCCACCACCAGGCTAACCCATCCTCCCACCCCCCTCCCCTCTAGAACCCTGTTTGTTTTTCAGAGTCCATCGTCTCTCATGGTTCGTCTACCCCTCCGATTTCCCCCGCTTCATTCTTCCCCTCCCGCTACCTTCTTCTTCTTCTTTTTTTTTTTCTTAACATATATTGCATTATTTGTTTCAGAGGTATTTTTCTTAATATTTCTTAAGACATTTTCTTAACATTTGTCCTAATTTTCATAGGTTATCAAAGTAATTCATGCCCATTACAAAAACTGCAAAAACACAAGAGTAAGAAATGAAAACTTCCTGTTATTCCAACTTCCAGAGGTAACCACTATTAATTTATTGCTGTATTTCCTTCAAGTCTTTTTTTTAACTAAAAAAAAAAAAAAAAAAGAGCAAAACCTGAATAAATCAGGATCACGATCTTATTAGATACATTTTTTAATATTTTAAAAATTTATATGAGAGAGGGGGAGATATCTAGGAAAGCAGGATAAAGGAAATGAAAATCACCCATAATTTTATCATCCAGAGATAATCACTTTTAATATTTTGACCTATTTATTTCTGGTCTTCTTTCCTATGCATATTCCTATGCATATTATTATAAAAACTGGATCATCCTCTACGTACAGTGTGTAGAATGTTGAATTCTGTGTGAAAATTTCCAAAATACTGAACAAACATTCATCGACCACTTACCAAGTTCTGAGTGTTGGGGCAATATGGAAAAGTAGACAGAAAACGTCTTTGCCTTCCCAGACCTTACATTCTAGTGAGGAAGAAAGACAATAAGCAAACAAATAATAATAGATATGACATCCCAAGAGACATGCGCTGTGGAATAAAAGAAAGCAAGGTAAGGGATGGAGACAAAGGGGAAGGGAAATGGCTCCTTTGTATGGGGAGGTGAGAGAGGAGGGTTCCCTGAGGAGATGATAGTTGAGCAGATCCCTAAAAGAAAGAAAGAAAGAAAGGAGTTATTTTTCTGGATTTGGTGTTATTTCTGGTATAAAAGTGTTTTGTGATTTCTCCTTTTCGTCTTGAATAAGTATTTGCCTTTGTCCCTAATTTTGTATTCTTTTTCTTAAAGAAGGCCGCTACATTGTATAAGCCTCAGTCCTCACCCATGGTGGATCCAGGGCTGGCAGTGCTCTCTGTCAGGGAGGCTGGTACATGTACCTCTTAACAATGGTTTTGGGCACCGATCCTTCATCTCTGGCAGTGGTGCGTGGTCACTGGCTCGGTAGATCAGAAGCCCAGCCTGGCAGGTGAAAAGCCCAGAAGCGGATTCACATTACAGAACCCTGGGCAGGTTTAGGATTCGGATTCACATTACAGAACCCTGGGCAGGTTTAGGATTTGGGGGCCCAAGGTATACCCAAAAGCGAGGCTGAAAACAAGAGGATGGGTGGAATTCACCCAGAGCAAAAGGTGTACTCCCAGATTCCCCTGCCACCTCATGGCGCTGAACAGCCCCCCTCCCCACCCTGGCTGATGCAGCTTGGCTTACTCTGGTCCGTTCTCTGAGTTCTTGCTATCAGCAATTTACCTGCTTCAGACGCCTCTTTTATTTCCCAACATGTTGAAGACTTCTGAAACCCCGTGTCTGCTTGCATTCAGATAAGCCCCTCTATGCTTTCACATGTTAGTTTATTTCTTGATAGAAGAATTTTGAAACTCAAACCAATTTCTTTCCATGCTGCAGAAAGTGGAAGGTTTGAAAGCAGTCAGATGATGACAGGAATTAAAGTCTTAGTCTGCTGAGGCTTTAACATCCTGTTAGAGGAGACATTTGCTTGGCAGACTCCCAGCCTGGTTGCCAGGCTGATCACCCAGTGATGTGGCAGCATTTGAAATGTCATGTTCTACATGTCCTGCTCACTCTATGGTCTGCACAAATATAGTGGTGTTGTTACCATCACTTACTTGGCTGCCTTTGAGTCGTGGAGCCAAGATATTTTAGCCTCATGGATCCTGCATTGCATTGATAATGTGGACAGATTTACATATATAGCTTCCTACTGAATGTTTTTTAGAAACAACTTTCAGGAGACTTCAAGGTAGCAATAGATCACAAGCAACTTAATTACTTAATCATAATGAAAATTTTCCAACTCTGGAGAATAACGTTGGAAAAACATCTCTCCCTTGATTTTTCCAAAGTCCCCTAGCCTGGCTTCCATATGTGTTAAGTAAGCTCAGTAGTGCACACCGGTGAAGCCTGCAGGACTCAACCCACCGGTTCTGAACTTCAGCTGCACATTAGAACAACCTGGAGATCTTTTAACACATATCAGTGCCAGGGACCCATTCCCAGAGATTCTGATTCAGTGGTTTTGGGGTGGGACCCTGGCCCTGATAGCTTTTCAAGGTCCCCAGGTGGTTAGTCATGAAGCCAGGATTGAGAACCATTGTACCTGGGGAAAAATGGGCACAAATGTCAATCTATCCTTTTCCCAAGGAGTGAAGTAGCAGAAAATTCTGGTGATCGCAGGGAATTCACCCCTTGGGGTTACTGATTTCCAATGACAAAATGCTGGTGGCATCTCTTCCTTCCTTTTCCTCATTGTGAGGGACTTGGAGCTGGAGAGAGGAAGGCATCTGGGGTCCATGGGGCATAATCCTCAGCTCAGGCTGTGGGGTGCTGTCATAGAAAGAATGCCTTTCCTTTAAGCTGAAATACTTGGAGTAGGAGATGTGGCTGGAGAGGATGAAGATGTTCCTGAAAATGTGGTTTTCTGACTTTACAATTTGAAGTGATCACAGTGAAAAGAAAAGGAGGACACACAGGGAAGAATCCAGCGGGGTTTGTGCTGGGAGACTGGCTCAAATCAGAAAGCATTGGAACAAGAAGGGCATATAAGGAGATCTGGAGGGGGTTCCTGGGAAGCCCAGCTGACTGAGGCTTGCAACAAAGAGCTATGGATAAGATAAAGGGGCTGATGTAATGAAGTCAAGAATGAGGGGTTCGAGGAAGGAGACCTGGGCTCACTGCTTGGAGCCAACTGCATCATGTTGATGGATTAGGAAAAAGAGTAAAATGCCACAATGGTTATTTCTGCTTACTCCATCAAAGGGAACCATCACTGTTCTGAAAAGGATAGGATGATCTCGGATGATAAGGAACTGAGATCCAAGACAGAAAGTTTAACAGAAAAAAATATGCAGAAACAGCCAGGGAAATTCTAAAAGCAAAAAAGTAACTATAATGGGATTTTTAAAAACAAAAATGAAATGAAAATGGACAAAGTAGGGGAACAGGGCAGGATGTATGGCAGCCAAATAGATTTTGAAATTTACTACGTGGTGAAGTGGTATTTCAGTGGGGAAAAGATAAACTCTTCAAAATGGTGTTGGGGCAAGTGGCTAGCCCATTTTGAAAAAAAAAAAAAAGCTGGATTTTGATTCCTTAAATTGAAATAAATTTGAGATGTACTTGAAAATACCAGGAAAAACACAAATGAATTTATACAGTTGACCCCCGAACAACATGGGTTTGAACTGTGCAAATCCACTTAAACATGGACTTTTTGAGAAATACAGTACAGTACTGTAAATGTGTTTTCTCTTCCTTATGATTTTTAAATATTTTTTCTCTAGCTTTATTATAAGAATACAGTATATAATGTATATAACCCACCAAATATTTGTTAATTGACTTCATATATTTTCAGTAAGGCTTCTGGTCAACGGTAGGTTATTAGCAGTTAAGTTTTTGGGGAGTCAAGAGTTATATGCAGAGTTTTGATTGCATGGGGAGGTTGATGTTCCTAATCCCCATGTTGTTCAAGGGTCAACTGTATGTGATCTTGGTGGAAAAGAATTTTTTGAATCTGTGTATCTACATACATATATATATATATACACACACACATACATGTACACACATACATACATACACACACATAAAAAGCATACTATATGTTTGTTTACGAGCCCAAAAAAGAAAACAAAACAAATTCTTGTCAGGATACACTCAAACTTGACAGCAATTATTTCTGGGGCATGAAAC
This sequence comes from Neomonachus schauinslandi, assembly GCF_002201575.2. NCBI lineage: Eukaryota > Metazoa > Chordata > Mammalia > Carnivora > Phocidae > Neomonachus > Neomonachus schauinslandi. The sequence continues at coordinate 66,586,652 of NC_058403.1, read as the reverse complement.
TGGAGGACAATAAAAACAGTCTCTCTCTCTCTCTCCCTCTTTCTCTCAATCTCTCTCTCTCTATATATATACAATTACATATATGTATATATACAATTTGGTTATTAACTTAGTGTGCATATATAAATATATATACTTCTGTATATAAATATACACATACACATATATGTATACATACATATATAAAACCATATGAACACTAAGTTAATAACTAAATACATATTTTATGTATAATATAAATATATAATATATATTTAATATATATTTAAGTATTAGGTATTAGTTGATTTAGTTTTGTGGAGAAGATTTAAAAAAAAGACAAATTTGTAAAAGATCAACCTTGGTTGAGAGTTTGAAGAAAAGCACTTGCTTGCTCTAATTATAATTTCAAATTTTTTGGCCCAGACAAATCTCCCCATAGGGTCCTGAAAGAATGTGAGACGTGGTGAATTCATGGTCCAGGAAAGGGAAGTCGCACTGAGCAGCATTATGCTGGTTAGTTCAGTAATGACTAGTGGGTGTTGGAAAGGAGGCAATAACCACTAGAAAGAAGCATCACCAACTGAAAGTTCTGTTGGTTATGGGGGAGAGAAAGGGCCCCTGTGTTGCATCTGAGCTCAGCTACTCACCAGCTCTGTGAACTTGGACAAGTTGCCTAACTCAGCTGGCCTCCGGGAGCCTCAGCCTCTTCATCACAACACCATGGAGGGGTGTGAGCTTGGATGAAATGGGGCAGCTAAAGATGCTTCCAAATTGTAAGGGACTGTGCACAGGTTATTACTCTTTCACAGGGTTATTAGATTGATTGAACAGAAGAATGTGGTAGACAAATTCCTCAACAAAACAGTTGATGACACTTTTCATTGTATTTTTCAGGAAAGGCTGAAGATAGGAGTTGGAGGCTGGGACGACTGAGTGGGTTAGGAACTTGCTGAACGACTCTGCCTACAGATACGGAACTAACGGATTGACAGGAAATTTCTATTGGCCTGTTACAACGTTCTAGGCTATACTCTATCTTTCACATTTTAATTCTTATCAAATTTGCAAGTGACATGAAGTTAAAGATAGAAAGCTTGTCAGAGACAAAAACAGAATCTAAAACATCCTGGCAGGCTAAAACAAAGATGGATTTTCGAGATAAATGTAACTAGAATAATTTTGTCTTATATCAAAAATATAATTTGCAAAGATCTTTAAAAACTATAATCCCAGAGCTAGCCAGAGTTAAAAAAAAACCAGGTAATTTCATATACTCTTGGTAAGAGTATAAATAGGCACACCACGGAAGGAAAATTGACAGTATATATTGCAGGTCTTAAAAATAAGTATATTCTTTGACCCAGAAAGTCACTTCTGAAAATGTGTAAAATAACAAAACCAGAGGGGACACCTGGGTGGCTCAGTCGTTAGGCATCTGCCTTTAGCTCAGGTCATGACCCTAGGGTCCTGGGGTCAAGTCCCGCATTAGGCTCCTTGCTCAGCGGGGAGTCTGCTTCTCCCTCTGCCTGCTGCTCTCCCTGCGCTTGTGCACGCTCTGGCTCTCTCTCTTTGACAAATAAACAATTAAAATCTTAAAAAAAAAAACCCAGAGATGTCCATCCCAGCATTATTTATTACAGAGAATAACTATAAATAACATATACATCTAATGACACAGATCTGTAAGTAAAGGATGGTATTTACATAGGATGAAGTGCTGTATGGCAGCAGTTCCCAACGGGGGGGTGATTTTGCCCCCCGGGGACTTTGGCAAAGTTTGGTTGTCACAATCTGTTGGGAAGGGGAGTGCTACTGGCATTTAGGGGAAAGTGGCCAGAGATACTGCTAAAAATTTTCCAATGAACAGGAAAGCTCCCCACAGCAAAGAATTATGTCCCCAAATGTCAATAGCGCCAAGAAATAATGTTGAGAAACTCTGCTATATAGTCTTTAAAAATTATGTTGAGGAAGAATACCTAATGATATAGAAAAATTTGTAAACACTTTGTAAAATATTTTTAAAAGTTATAAAATACTGAGATTTCATTTGCGTGTGATAAAAAAATTGGAAGACAGTGGTGCCTGGGTGGCTCAGCGAGTTGAGCAAAATACTCTTGATTTCTACTTGGGTTGTGATCTTGGTGTCGTGGGATCAAGCCTCATGTGGGGCTGTGCTAGGGGCGGAATCTGCTTATCCCTCTCCCTCTGCTTCTCCCCCCATATGGGCTATCTCTATAATAAATAAATGAATAAAATCTTAAAAAAAAAAAACTGGAAGACAGTACACCAACATATTGAATAACTGATGAGTAGCAAGGCTATGAGCAATTTAAATTTTCTTCTGCGTGCTTTTCTGCATTTTTCAACATTTATTACAACACATGTAGTACCTTGAAGATCAGTGAAGAAAAATATTCAATGGAAATGAACTATCAAGGGTTGGTCTTTTCCGTAAGCAGTATGAAAAAGTTTTGATGGCTTTTGTTGACAGTGAGTCTGCAATCTTGGACTAGATTAGCCAAGATATATCTTACAAGATCAGGAATGAAGGATTCATGGTCCTTTCCCCCTATACTGGCCAGTTCTCAGCTGGACTCTTGTGTTCAGTACTGGGCCCCACTACATTTTATCAGAAATGTAGGAGTTGTGTATTTACACAGTGCCTATTTATGAGAGAAAAATCGATGTGGGTTTGTTTTCCTGTTAGTTGACTTAGTAGAAGTCGTGATCTCAGTCTGATCCAATAAACTGAAAATTCTCTTTAGGTAACTATAGGATGACTCCGTAAGTAAATGTCCAGTCTTTCAGAGCCCTTTTCCTCTACAAGGTGCAGACAAACTTTCACTTTGCTTTCTGAGACACCCAAGGAGGGACCGACAACCCCACCCGGTCCTGCAGATCCTTACACCCCCTGCTGGTCAACACTGCACCTGAGTGGTGGCTGCTGAGCGGCAACTGGGCTTGCTCTGGGGTATTCTGTGGCTGTCTGCTCCTGAACCCTGGGGCGCATGCATCCTCCTTCCCTTTCTAGTCCTGGCTGGGCACCCCTCCTGCTGGTGCTGTGGCCCCCTGAGGCTGGCCTGTGATCTCACTGAGGTGACACCCTCTAGCAAACTCAGCCAGATTCAGCCAACTTCTGCAGCCTTCTGTTGGGGCACAGGGGAACTGGGTCCTGGCCACACAGGAAACACAGCTGCCTAGAGACAGTTAAACTCAGGCCCTCCCTGCTAGACTGGGACGCTGAGTTTATATATTGAGGGCTGGGTTTTTTTTTCCCCATGTGCAATTTTTTTTTTTTTTTGCAGGCAGCGGGGGGTTGTGGGGGAAGGGAAGAGAAGCACTTCAAACTTATAAAAAGTCACATATACCCTCTGCCTAAGATTCACCAGTTATTTACATGTTGTGTCTTTGGCTTTATCTTTCTCTGTGTGTTTGTGTGTGTGTGTGTGTATATATATATATATATATATATATATATATATATTTCTCCATACATACCCACATATGTGTACAAATATATTTTTTTCCTGAATCACCTGAAAGGATAAAATCCCAGAAAAAGTTTTGATATAGACAAGATTATTTTAAAATTTATATGGAAAGGGCACCTGGGTGGATCAGTCGGTTAGGCATCTGACTCTAGGTTTTGGCTCAGGTCTTGATCTCATGGGTTGTGGGATGAAGCCCCATCTTGGGCTCCATGCTCAGCAGGGAGTCTGCTTGAAGATTCACTCTCTCTACCCCTCCCCCGATGCACGCTTACTCTCTCTGAAATAGATACATAAATCTTAAAAAATAAAATAAGTAAAATTTATATGGAAAAGGAACTGCAACAGCTAAAACAGCCTGCGTGGCTCAGTTACTTGGGCGTCTGCCTTCGGCTCAGGTCATGATCCCGGAGTCCTGGGATTGAGTCCCACGTCGGGCTCCCTGCTCAGCGTGGAGCCTGCTTCTCCCCCTGCTTGTGCTCTCTCTCTCTCTGACTGGGTAATGAATAAAATCTTAAAAAAAAAAAGGCAGTGGGAGAAATCAGGCTACTTGATTTCAAGACTTATTAGATACTAAGTACATTATATAAGCATAATCTTATATTATATAGTTATATATATGATATATCATATATAATCAACAGAACAGAGAATTCAGAAATAGACTTCTGTAAGTACAGCCAACTGCTTTTTGACAAAGGTGCAAAAGCAATGCAGTAGAGGATAGTCTACAACAAATGGTACTGGAACAATTGGACACTACAGGCCTAATCTAAGTCTCACATCTTGTACAGAAATTAACTCAAAATGGATCATGTATTTAAATGTAAAACTTTAGAAATAAACATAGAAGGAAAACTTTAGGACCTGGGGCTTGGTGATGAGTTCTTAGATATGACAGCAAAAGCATGATCCACAAAAGAAATTAAATTAATTCTGTCAAAATTAAAAACTTTTGTTCTCTGAAAGACCCTGTTAAGATTAAAAAACATGCTACAGATAAGAGAAAGTATTTATAAGCCACATATCTGGCAAAGGATTAGTATCTAGAATATATAAAGAACATATAAAATTCAACAGTAAAAAAAAAATCCAATTAGAAAATGGGCAAGAGACATGAATAGGCATCTTACTGAAGAGGATATATAGATGGCAAATAAGCACATGAAAAAAAATATTCAACATTGCTAATCATTGGTGAAATGTACAGTAAGACCATGATGATATATTACTACACACCTAATTAGACTGGCTAAAATTAAAAAAAAAAAAAACAAACACAATGACAATACCAAATGTTGAGCAGGATATGGGGAAACTGGATCTGTCATACATCGTTGGTAAGAAAGCAAATGGTACAGCCACTCTGCAAAAGTTTGGCAATTTCCTTAAAAGCTAAACATACCCTTAACATATGACCCAGCAATCATATTCCTGGGTATTTACCCCAGAGAAATAAAAACTTTCATCTAGACAAAAGGCAGCTTTATTTGTAATGGTCCCAAACTGGGAACAACCAAAACGTTCCCTAACAGGTAAATAAATTGTGTTACATCCATCCATATCATGGAATACTGCTCAGCAATAAAAAGAAACAAGATACTGATACATACAATTTGGATGGATCTCAAGGACGTTATGTAGAGTGAGAAAAGTCCATCTTAATAGATTATTTATTGTAGGATTCCATTTATATAACATTCCCCAAATGAGCAAAGTATAGAGATGGAAAACAAGTTAGCGGTTGCCAACGTTTGTGAGGAGGAGGGGAGAAGAGGAGTAAACATAAAGGAACATAGCAGAAATCTCTGTAATGGTGGGATAGTTTTGCATTTTGATTGCAGTGTTGGTTTTGCAAATTATACACATGATTAATGGCACAGACATGTGGAATTTCAAGGGACCCTGAACAGCTAAAACCATCTTGAAAAAGAGGAATGGAGTTGGAGGAATCTCCCTTCCTAATTTCAAAACTTACTACAAATCTACAGTAATCCAAACCGTGGTACTGGTATAAAGACAGACATCTAGATCAACGCAATAAAATAGAAAGCCCAGAAATAAACCCTCACATATATGGTCAAATGATTTTTGACTAGGGTGCCAAGACTCAATTAGGAAAGAATGGTCTTTTCTACCAACGGTGGTGGGGAAACTGGATAGCCATATGTAAAACAATGAAGCTGGACCCTTACTTTAAATTTAACTCAAAATGGATCAAAGTCCTAAACATAAGACCTAAAACTATAAAACTCTTAGAGGGAAACATAGGAGAAAAGCTTTGGACATTGGATTTGGTAATGACAACACAGACAACAAAAGAAAAAATAGATAAACTGGACTTTATCAAAATTTAAAACTTGTGTGCATCAAAGGGCATTATTAAGAAAGTGAAAAGATAACCCATAGAATGGCAGAAAATATTTGCATGTCACAGATCAGATAAGGGATTCATATCTAGAAAATATACAGAACTCCTGTAAGACAGCAATGACAAAAACCAAACAACCCATTTGACAAATGGGCAAAAAACATTTTTCCAAAGAAGATCTATAAATGGCCAAAAAAACCTTAAAAGATGCTCAACAACACTAATCGTTAAGGAAATGCAAATCAAAACCACAATGAGATACCACACAAAAACATACACATCACTTCTTAAACCCAGAGCATCACTTCCCTGTGCCTGGCACAGAAGTTTCTGGAAGCCAAGCACCTCCAGAAAGGGAGGCAGTAGCATGGGAGGATAAGAAAGGTTGGGGGGCCAGCTCTGAAAGCTCCAGTCAGGCAGCAATAGGGAATCACTGGTGCGCGAGAGGCATGGGGGATGCAAGTAAAGTGGGAAGCTAAGGCAAACCAGGGAGGAGGAGAGAAATTGAGGTGAAGGTTGTGCCAAAGCCCAGAAAGAAGATTGGGACTCAGTTCTCCCCCTAACTCACAGACACCTCCTGCAGAGAAATCTGCCTGCAAATGCAGGATCCAGGAGAAGGGGAGGGGTGAGATGACAGCAGGTCCCCGAGGGGTAGAGAGGGTTCTGCACTGAAGATCAATGAACTCCATATGAAACAAGTGTGGGCAGGAGGAACAGAACTAACTAGATGCCATGGTACTGCTCCATCTGCACAGAGCTCCAGAATTGGGGAATGAGGGTGAAGGGTGGGAGAGAGTGCACAGACGAGGCTGGGGATGGGGAGTGGAGGTAGGGAGCTCTGTCCATAGAAGCCACTGCCCAGAGCTGGGGTGAACCTACTCAGGTCATGCCCAAAGTCATGGTAAGCACTAGACATTCTGACAAAGCTTTATAATTATCAAATCCTGCAAACAGAGAAGTGAAGAGGATGCCATTTCCTGGTGCTTTCAAGCCCTCACCAAGAAGCCAGGCCAGGCCAATCTGACCTTGAGGCTATGGAACAGACTAAAAGAAAGCCCCGCACCTTGAAGGTGGGCACTAGCAGTCCTCAGTCGGGAAGTGGTTTTTGTCAGGTATTGTTCTAAAGATACAGTTAAAAACGAATTTTTTTGAAGACACAAGCAAATACATTCCTCCTGCAAAGCCTCCAAATCACCATTAGGGAAAAAGCATGTCTGTGCATGCACTTGCTCTCAGGTGCCCCTTGTAGGAACGGTGCACGACACAGTGTCAGGATTACATGGCTCCTTGTATGACTGCGTACAGTACCCAGCAGGAGCTCAGGACAAGTGTTTAAATGCATGCTTCTTTCTTTCATACCCATTCACCTGGGGCAAGACCAGGGCCACTGCTGAGGAAGTGTGTGCTTAGGAGAAAAAAAGCGAGGCTGAAGCAGCAGAGGGTGGACTGGGAAGCTGAGAACCTCCAATTTCACCTAACAGAGCCGTGGCACCTGTCAGCACAGCCCTGAGGAGCTCTGCGGCTTTGTGCTGTTGGTCCTCCTCTTAGCAGACCCATCAGCAGGAAGGCTGGAGGCCGCCGGGAGGGGGCCAGGCTAGGAAACAGGGCTGTTCCTGAAGGCCAAGTAGCCAACAGAACTACCCAAGTGAGCAGCTAAGCACTGCAGCTTAGGCAACCCCTCTTCTGGAACTGCCCAAATCCAAGGCTAGGACGGCGGCTTAGAAGTCAAGTCAAGGCAGCGGGAGCGGGGGCTGTTCTGCTCCCTGTGGGCGGACAAGACACAGCACAGGGTTCTCCGGCTCTGGCGGCACACCGATGGGCACAGGGCTAGTGTTAAGTCACCCAGAGATGTAGAAAGCACGACCGGTGTGAAAGCCGATCAGGAGAGAGATGGAATGGAGGAAGGAGGCAGAGTGAGATGTCGGGGTAGACCAGGAGCCTGGGTGGTGCCCATCCACGGAGAACATGGGAGTAACATTCGGAGGTTACTGTGGCAGGGTGAGGGGGGGCTGACCCGGCAACTGCATGCCTATGGAGAATATGCCACCCACGTCTGCCCCTTCCAGCGTGCAGAGCAAGCAGCAGCACAGAGGCCCCTCCCCTACTCCATTCTAGATGTTCCTTTGAGCCTGGGCTTGCCCACTGCGCTCAGCCCTGAATTGGAGACTCAGCTTTTCTGTGAAGGGAGAGCAGGGAGGGACTGGAGAGAGGAAAAGAGAAGACAGAAATAGTTGAAGAAAGAGAAACATGTAAATGAGTTCCAGGAAAACCCACCCAAACTCAAATTGAAATGATCTAGACAAAGATAGTACTTGGTGACCGTAAGCTTCAGCATCTCGTTTTCCCTGATTATCTTAACATATTTCCTCCCTAAACCAGTCATTTCCAACAGGATATGCTGTGGTCGGATCTCCCCGTTCTGCTCTCCAATGGCTGAGAAGGGCACTGTTCCATGCCACCCTCCTCGCGCCTACTCTCCGCCCTCATGTGTCTCTCCCAGGCAGATGGGACACTGGCGTGTGGCTCTCTACCTCCCAGGAGGGGACGTGGCATAAGGGACAACACAAGTATCCACCTCTCCATCTCTTTTAGTACAGGCTCTGTGGAAACGACCCACACCACCAAACAATTGGTTTGATTTTATTTCAAAATTGTACAAAATGGCCATAAGCGGCTATAAAAAATTGTCTTCAGAACACGTGGAAATTCAGAAAGAACAACAAAACAGGTTATCATTCACAGTGTAATGGAAAAGCTTTCTCTGAGGCAGAAATTACAACTCTTCCTTCTTCTTCCCTAGTCTCTCATGGTCTCCTTCCCGGAGCGTTCGAATAAAATTGGTAAACCCCAGTTCCTGTCAGGAAGGGAAAGAGAAAGAGAAAAAAGCCTTTACCCTGATGCAGATGTGCACCCTCTCCCCCTCTCCCCTCTTCCTGACCCTCCATGTGCACACTCTGCTGGACGTAGAGAAGTGGCCAGTGGAGGTGGCTGCCCATGTGGGGAGGGTCTGCTTGGTTATGGAGGAGCCCTTGCCGAACCCCCCGGAACCCAGCCAGGCTCTGGGAGCTGGACTCCGGGACAACCTCTGGGGGCACTCTTCCAGCCAGGCCGGTGGCCCTTGCCTTCCCAGCGGCGTGCACACGGCTGACTTCTGTGGCGCTGGCTGTCCTTCTCAGTGGCTGTCTCCCTGCCCAACAGAAAGAGCTCAGGGCGGGTGCCCCTCCCCAGCTTACCGTCCGCTCGCTGTCATACTTTTCGGCAAACTTCCCATAGTGGTAGTAGTGGAACGTGGGGTAGGCCTTGACGGCCTCCTGCTGACACAGGTCCTGGTTCTTCTCTTTGACGCAGTCCACAGCAGCACAGACAATCTGCGGGCCCGAAGAAAGGCGGGGTCAGCGCAGGGGGCCTCCCGTGTGAGACCCGAGGCCCAGCCCCTCTGCACATAGACCGCACTTCAGGCCCACGCCATGTGCTTTCTCTGATTTTTCTCAATAGCGAGGATGAGCTGAACCAAAGCCTCCCCAGCTCAGAGCTCCAGTGAAGACTGCCGCTGCTTGCTTCCAATTCTCAAGGCAGACAGGTAAGGTTAGGGGACTCAGCTTGCAGTGCCCTCAGACCACCCTTCAAAATCAAGAGTAGAATGGCCATGAAGGAAATGATGACTTGAGAGCATTTGTAAACACGGCAGGTTTTGTGATGCTTTCTGTGAGGCATGGTGGGACTCATTCATTTATCAACTAACACTTCCTGAACATCTGTTCGGGGAGGCAGTCGAGTACCAAGGTTAAGAACAAGAGCTTTGAAGTCAGGTTTCCCAAGTGCAAATCTTGGCTGGCAGCATAGTAAGACTTATGGAAAATGACCTAGCGTCTTGGTGCCTCAGTTTCCTCATCTGTAAAACGGGGGTAATAACAATACATAGGTGATCAGAATATTATGAAGGCCGAGCGAGAGAATCCAGGGGAGGTGACTTGGCACAGGACCTGGCACGTGGTTAGTAGTCAGGAAATGTTCGCTGCTATCATAATCACTCCTATGGGCCCCAGACACGAGCTCTGTCCCTAGTAGGGGCTCAGCGTCTGGTCAGAGGGGTCAGATAGAGACAATTCCAACGCACAAAAGGAGGTGTGAGGGATGGAGGTGGTCCAGGTTGCCAAGGGAGGGGCACAAAGGTGCTCTGCAGGGTTTGCCATCTGAGCAGTGGCCTGAAGGAGGAGGAGGAGGAGAAACAAGTTCCAGCCAGGGGAGCACATTCCAGGAACCGCAAGAGTTCAGCATGAGGAAAGCAAACAGAGTTTTCGGGCAGAAGGAAGTTCCCAAATTGGCCCCTGGCCTCTTCCTGCCCGTCTACCAAATTCCACACGCTGGTAGTTTTCCCTTACTATTTATTGTTCTTTTAAAATAAGAGGGTAGGGGCGCCTGGGTGGCTCAGTCGTTATGCGTCTGCCTTCAGCTCAGGTCATGATCCCAGGGTCCTGGGATCGAGCCCCGCATTGGGCTCCTTGCTCCGCAGGAAGTCTGCTTCTCCCTCTCCCACTCCCCTTGCTTGTGTTCCCTCTCTCACTGTGTCTCTCTCTGTCAAAAAAAAAAAATGAATAAAATCTTTAAAAAAAAAAAATAATAAGAGGGTATAAAGCAGACCTGGGGAACCTTCTTTCTGTTGAGGGTCACAAAGCAGGGAAGGAGGGGAGAAGGTCGCTTTACGGCAATGCACCAAACGCAAGCATTACAGAAGAGGGGAGGGCAGATTCTGATAAGAGGAAGCATCTACCCAAGGGCTGCTATGTGTTAGGAGTACACTGGTGACCTTGAAAAAGTCCAGTCATTAAGTGACTGCCGTTCTTACTGCAGGAAGGCAGTTAATAGACACATAACAAGTGAGATTGTTTAGAGCCCGGTGAATGCTCTGAAGAAATTAAAAGAGGGTGATTCAAGAAGACGATAGCCAGAGGGGCTGCTTTATGGCCAAGGAGGCCTTTCCGAGGAGACGGTATTCGATCTACAACCTGCGTCAGGACGAGGCAGCAGGTGCATGAAGGCCCGAGCAGGGAGCACCGGCCCAGGAGGAGCAGCCCACACCAGCACCAGAGAGAGGAATGAGAACCAGGGCCCATGAGGCATTCCGACTGAACGATCACCATGCCTGAAATTTCGAATCATTAAGTAGCCACAATTCCCATGGTTCTACGGCTACGGGTTATTCACATGGGGAGGGACGCCCCCTTTCCAAGTAGAAGAGCCCTGCAGGCCACCGACAGTCACGTTTGCGGCTCACTGCCCCTGTGCCCAGGTGAGAGGGGCCACTGCTGTGCCGGCAGCAGGCCTGACAGTGAAGAGTGAGGCGCAGCCTGCCCTCTGGTCACCGGCGGGCCACGCTTGCCCCTGCCCGGCCCTCACGCTTCCCTCCCACTTCAGCTACAGAACGTCTGCACGATGAGACTTCTTAGAGCAGAGTTTGCAAACTCGCTGCACACATTCCATATCTGGCTCTCAGTCCTGTTCTATTTGGCCCACATAGAATTTAAAAAAAAAAATAAAATAAACCTGAATTAGCTGCCAACCTCGAAAAAGAGCCCAAAGATTTTATATAGCAGTGTGGCTCTCTGGCTTCTGTTTAAAAGCCAGATTTGATGGCATTTGCCCTGCATTCCCACAGGCAACATGTGGCTGGAGCGGAGGGGCAGCCGTCTCCTTCCGGCGGGTTCAACGCGCCGTCTGCTGGTGTCCGCATGGAGCCTGGCCCACCCGGCCAGCAGGCGGGCCCCTGACGCCTTCTAAGAACCCCAGCTCACCCTCGAAAACGCCTTCTGAATTATTCAGAAACACGAGGCAGGTGCTCCTCTGGCTGTCCTCAGCGTTCCGGCTCTTGGGGCCCAGCCCAGGGGAGATGGCGCCCACCGGGCAGCTGTCTGCGTCCTGCCCTCGGTGAGGGGCCAAGGCGCCTCTGCTATGCCGAGAAAGTGTTTGATGAGGGTTGCTCCAGGCTGCTGCTCTCCCTGCTTCTGCTTTAAATTATGAATTTAATTTGTCTCTACATGCCCTGGAGCCGCGGGAAATACACTGTACAGTTTTATAAATTGACTAAACTAAAAATGTGTACTTATTTTGAATCCCCTAAACCAGCTGCCAGCCACGTACACACCGAGGGCTACTTCTGGCTGCAAAGACTCCTCCACACTCCATTTCTATGGGAGCAGAGGAGTTGAGTGCGGCTCTTTCTGAAGGAAGCGGCTTAGACTCTGGAAAGAAGACAGCAAATAAACCTCTTCTCACCTATCCCCCTTTCTCCTGTCTAAATGCCTGCCCCCCCACACCCACTCCAGATTTACACTGACTGAACTATAGCACTGAATGCGCACTATCACTTCTAGATTTGCTCCACGGTGGTTGGTATCCTGCCATGACCCCTTGGCCAAACACTTGCCACTGGCACGCACAATTCTCGGCTGCAGGGAGCCCCAAGGGAGGCCAGTGATGGACAGGGCTTGAGGACATGTCCCTTGGCTTCCTGGACCTTTGGGTGAGGCGATTCCGTCCGTGGTGAGGTCTCTAGGGACTGAACCTAATTACGCATGCACCAATCTGCTCATTAATACACCTGCTCTGGCTCCTTTCCTGACTGCTCCCCCTTCCTCTATCCCTGAGGCCGCTTCCCAAATAAACCCCCTACACACGAGTCCCGGAACCTGAGTTTGCTTCTGGGAGACCTCTGACAATGCCTGTTTATCTGGTTCTGAGCAGCCCCTTCCCAGCTGGACGACTTTGGGAGAGACTTTTAACCTCTCGCAGATTCAATCTCTTCTTCTGTAAAATGGGAGATTGATAATACCCAGTTGGTTACACTACTACGAGGACAACGTGACATAATGCTCTCAAGCACCAGTGGGAGCGGAGTTTTCGAAAGATATCAAATGCTGTTGTTTCTTCATTCAGTCAGCATTTACAGAGGTTTCAGGCGTCAAGACTGGAGGGAATTCAAGGACAAATGAGGTCCCTACCCTCAGGGAGCTTTCCTTTCTGATGGACAGACAGCCTCGTCAACACAAGGGAGTACACACACCATGGCCAAAGTTACGGCAGTTCCCTCTGCCTCAGGGCGCCTGTCCTGGGATGACCTTCACACCTTGCTGGCCAGCCCGACTCCCAGGCTGGGGACACCTGGATGTGCAGTGAGAGATGAGCCCCACCTTGCCGGCCCAGTGGTACCCTGACCCCTGCCTGCACCCGCCAGCCTTCCACCTCAGGCCCATGTCCTCCATGGCCCCTTCCCTACCGCCATCGGTTCTAACATGAGCAGCATGCAGCCCTCTCTCCAGCCAGTGTGTCAACTGCTCAAGTTCCACCCCTGGGAGGGGGTGGAGGCTCCCCAGCTAAAATATGAACTGCCTCATGCGGCTTTATTGATTCAGTAAAATAAATCTCTGCAGGAGCTAATATTGACTTTGGCTATGAAAATGGAAGTGAACAACCAACTGCATATTGATTGGGGAAGGAACAGAGACTGGCTTCGGGGTGGCGGGGGGGCAGAATACAATTCTAGCTAAGAGCTGGCAGCACAGGGTATCCAGAAAAACTGGGAGTCAAGAGACTCTGTTCTGGCTGTCCATGACCCATGGCTGCGTATCCCTGGGCAAGGGACATAGCTCCTCTCTGGGCCTTGATCCCTCATGAGTAGGAGAGGGATGGGCCACCAGTCCCCAAACATCAGCCAGTGGTTAGTACGAGAGGCAGCTCTTAAAAATTACAAATTCCTGGGGTGCCTGGGTGGCTCAGTCGGTTAAGCATCCAACTCTTGATTTTGGCTCAGGTCATGATCTCAGGGTCGTTGAGATCGAGCCCCACGTCAGGTTCTGCACTGAGCATGGAGCCTGCTTAGGATTCTCTCTCTCCTTCTGCCCCTCCCCTGCTCTCTCTCCCTCTCTTAAAAAAAAGAAAAAAGAAAAAAAATTAGATTCCCAGAACCATCCCTGGACCTCTGATGTAACAGTTCTAGGATGGCACCCAGCAATCGTGACACCAGTAACTTTAGTCCCCCAGGCCGAGAGCGAATGCTTCCCTGGTGTTACTGAGAGCCACGTCCAGGAAACCCAGGCCTGCCAAATGCCTGGCAGGGAGGGGCAGAGAGATTTAATGTGCTCCTGGAAATGAGTGAGGGTGATCTCTGGCTTGGAACACAGGGAGCTGGAAGGAGAGGAGAGAGGACATAACAGACAGAGGGAATGAGCGCAGGAAAAGGCCAGCAACGTAACTGGCCCAAGTTGAGACAATTAAGCAAAGGCTTATCAGTGTCTTAGTGGGGTCCCTGTGGAAATGGCGTCCCTGTGCATCAGCAGATGGAAGAGAGGAAGAGGAGGACCGGCCCTTGGCTGCTCACTGTGGGCAAAGCCAGCCTGGCCCCGCTTGGACTGAGGTGATCCCTTCACAGACCCTGGAGCCACACAGACCTGAGCAGCCAGGGGACGGGGAGATCCCACACCCCAGCCACTCTCCCGTCTCATGGGGTGGGGCGATGGGAGTCAATGTGGAATGCCTGCCAGTCCCGTGCTGGCTACAGGGAGCAAAGGCTTCCCCACGCCAAGCAACACCCAGACTGTGAGGGAGTCCTAGGGGACTGGCCGAACCTCCCCAGAACTCCTGCATGTGCACTGGCCCTGGGTGGCAGAGGGCGGTGGGTGGGGAGGGAGCTGGAAGACAGGAAGCCCCTTCTTGCCATGCCCCTCTCCATACAGGTCAAGGGGCAGGCAAAGGAGAAAAGGTTTCTGGTCCTTCTACTCCCTCCTGGTGGGGTGAAGGGAGCCTCAAGGGCACAGCCAGACCTTGTGGGTGACAATGGGACATCCTGAGTCCAGGGAAGGGTCCTGGGGTCTGAGTCCCGAGTTTATCCCCCTCCCCAGACATGTGCCGGTGCTCCAGCCCGGCTCCCTCTGACCTGCTGTCCCTGTACAGCGCTCACATGCCATCACCGCCAACCCCCCAGGGCCAACTCCAGCGCCTCCTGGCGTGTGGGTCCAGACTGCCCCAGCTGCACCCAAGCATCTCACCCAGTGCACAGGCATGCAACTTTGGGCCTGGGTGTGTATGAGCATGCTTCTGAGGCCTGTTGGGGGACACATTCCTATAACAGAGTCCCAGGCTGGGAAGAGTCTTCATGATCATCTAGGGCAGGACCCCAGCCTTGGCGAGAAGAGAACTCAAGGCCTGGAGAGTCGATAGGACTTCTCCAAGACACACGGCTCAGCAGCATTCAAGCCGCACGGGGCCTGAGCTCCAGGGTCTGCCCTTGCCACACCACGCCTCAGCCCCAGAGTCACACATTGCCCTCACCTGGTAGCAGCCCGCGCTGCCCTGGCTGGTGGAGCTGCCTAGGGAGGTGCCTGGGGGTGCCCTCTCCCCACACTTTAATCCAATCTGTAGTTCTAGCTTGTTAACTTTATGCTTCATCAGCAGGAGCCTTTTACTTCGGTGGGATGAGGCTCTGCAGGACAGCCTTGTTCTCCTCCACCTTGGCTGCCTCCGGTTGACTTTTGTTGGATATTCTTTATTTGTATTTTCAATTATATAAGTAATGCATGACTACAAATCCTACCGCAAAAAGATTCAAATGCTAAAAATAAATAGATAACCCCTTTACCAACCCCCTCTTCCTAGGAAGGGCTGTAAGAGTGCAGTGTATCCCTTTTAACTGATTTTACAGCAGAAATTCAGCCTGCCCTGTCCTGCCTTATGAAAAGAATGTCCCAGGGGCGCCTGGGTGGCTCAGTCGGTTAAGCGGCTGCCTTCGGCTCAGGTCATGATCCCAGGGTCCTGGGATCGAGCCCCACGTCAGGCTCCCTGCTCAGTGGAGAGAGAGCTTGCTTCTTCCTCTCCCTCTCCCTGCTGTTCTGCCTACTTGTGCTCTCTCTGTCAAATAAATAAAATCTTTAAAAAAAAAAAAAAGAACGTCCTGGTTCCCAGGAATTCCCTGATCTCAGCAGAGTCTATTCAGGAAGGGGACCTGAATGGAAGGGAGGGAGGTAGAGAGCTGTGGGGCAGAGCAAAGTCAGAGGCAGGACAGAGATGAAGAAGGGTATCCTTACCTTTCGGTCATCTTTGAAGATGTCGGCGGTGGCGGTAAAGTGTGGGATGACCTTCTTGCAGTGCGGGCACCCTGCAGGGGAGGGGAAGGACCGAATGTTGCTCATGCAGGGGAGGCTGCAGAGCCAGGGGCCCTCCCTGGCACTGACAGAGGAGCCTTTCCAGGAGCTTCCCTCCACCCAACAGACTGTGGGGGTTCATCTGACTCCCACCCCTTGCACGCCAGACTGTCAGGGTCCACGTGTCAACCCTGCCACTCAAACACTGCCCCCTGTGTCTGCTGTCAGCACAAGGACTTTGTAGAGGTTCCTGTGCAAACGTCAGGTCTGCTCTTGCCCGGGACCTCCCACCCCACATCCTCCCATCATACACCTGGCCGAAGAGGCTGGGGGTTGCTGTGGTCTTGTTCTGCAAGCTCCTTCCACAGAGAGCTGCCCTCGGAGCTAGGGTAGAGAGGGGACCTTTGGGCTTGGAAAAGGAGGATGTGTGCTCAGGATTCTCTGAGCAGGTTACAGAGTCCCCTTCTCCTTCCCTAGGGACAGCGGTACCCACTGTCCATTTCAGGCCTGAGAGAACGGGACTGGGAAAGGTGGAGGGAGGAGGAACCATGCCACCTGAGCCCCTACTGCTCGTGTCCTGCTGCTAAATTCTCCATTCCCAGCAAATCCCCACCCCGGACCAAGCGGCCAAACCCAGCTTCTGGTCCTCATGCTATCCTTCTACCCTCGGCTCTACAATCAACCTGAACCTTGGATTCAGGGACGGCAGGTCCAAGGTCAGGCTGAGAGGAGGATCAGCTACAGCGAGTCCCCGACGCTTCTCAGGGCCTGGGTTCCTGAGGGAACAGACCTATCACAGCGGACGAGGACCCCTAACTCCAGAGGCCCTGCGTGTGACAGTGGTGCTACTGTCACCTGATGTGACAGACCCCCTTTCTCGGCCCCTCCCTCAGCATTAGCTGATCCAAACCCAAGCCCCCTTCTTCCAACCATTCCCCAGACGCTGAACACAACTGCCAGGAGAACAGAATTGCTTTGAGGGAGGAATTCCCTGACACTGGTAGTTAATTCTGATCAAAACACAGGTGGGAGAGGCCAAATGCCCCGTGGGGAGAGCTGGCCAACAGTCGGGCCAGCCTACGCGGGGACCAGAAATGGCTTTGCTCATCTGCTTTCTCTCTTTTTAAAATAAGATAATAATGACTTTCAAAGAGTTGTGTGAAACCAAATTAAGGCTAGGCTACAACTTTGATGTGAATTGAGCACTTGAGCCAGTTCCTGAGATGGGCGGCTGGCTGAGTAGCCAGCTGGCCCCGGAACAGTGTGGATAGCGATGGGGGGGGGGCAGTCAAGGGATTCTCCCCACACCCCCTGCAGGTGCAGAGAAGACAGCTGGGCTGGTCACAGGTCCTATCAGAACAGAATGCCACAGAGGGCCTAGCACAGCCTCACTTGGGGCAGATACTAAGATGACTTTTTTTAACTGCTTCAATGGCAATTATAAAAACACTTTACTAATTTGACCCAGCAGAGAGAAGAATAGCTCAAATTCATGAAAATGTTACACACTCTATAGGAATGATGGTTTATACATTCCAAAACATTTAGAGGGCACAATGTGCTGGCTGACAAGGCTTGTCAGAGCACCACCCCTGTGGCACCTAGAGGTCCCTCCTGAGTGGCACTTGGATGCCCACTAACAGCGTTAGGCTGGCTGGAAATAAGTTATCCCCTCCCCCCAAATCTGGTATCACTATTAATTTTTCCTTTTAAGCTCTCTGCTTACTGAAAGTATAAAGGCAACTGTCAGCCTAGTGCAAATTCCTATTACCATCAATTTAAAGTATCTAGGTCTCAGATTAATCACCTTCTGTGCATCTAATTTTATCATGATCCAAAAGAAAGAGCAAGGCAGATGAATAACTGGAGGGGAGATTGTTTTAGAAAGGGCATGAAGATGTTTCCAAGGGGTATCAGGTGGGCCAAAAGAGGCATGATTTTTTAATTTGGGCTCTTTAAAAAGGCACCACCTTTGTGCAGCAGGAAACCAAAGAAGCTTCCCAGGGAGGGGAGTCAGAAACAAAAACCGAGGACAGGACAGAAAATCCCAATGCCAGAGACTCAGCAAGCCGGCCTAAGAAGGGCAGTCACTGGAACCAGACCACTGAGAGTGAAGCGGGGGCTTGGAACAGGAAAGAAAAACAGCTGGAGGAAGATCTATGTCGAAACTGGGGAAGCCGGAGTGGGGGCCGGGGGCGGGGGTGGGCGGTGCTGGGAAGTTAAGGGACATGGTAGGGATGTGGGAAGTGGGGTGGGGAGGCAGGAGGTGGGAGGGAGTAGAGATTGGGGAAGGCAATGGGGGTTGGCTTTTGCTTTTACTTTATACCTACCTTTATCAGGGGTATGACCTTCCTGTAGTATTAGATTTTTTATATGTAAATAAGCATAAAGAGATATATACCATATATATTATAAATAAACATATATGTTATTTTTATAATTGAAAAATTTTAAAAGACTTGTTTTTGGAAAGATCCACCTCCCTGATGAGCATGTCTTGGGAATCTGGAGCAGAGTTCAGGGACAGGAACATGCAGTAGAGGAAAAGGGAAACTCTAGGTGCCAGGCCCTTTGACAGAAGCTGAGTCGTTCAGTGGAGTGGCCCTGAATGGGCTGTCTCGAGCTGCTTCTTGCCAGAGTAGACTATGAGGCCCTTGAGGCCAAGCAGGGACCATGCCTCCTTCCCTTGTATCCTGGGCCCCAGATACCACCCAGCACATAGTGGTTCTGTGAGGGGGGTCCTTAGCAGCCAGGGGGTAGGAGTCCTGACCCCAGAGGTCTGGGGGAAAGAAGGGAGCATTTCTGGGGCAAAGTATTTAGTCTGGATATACTAAAGTCCACCCAGTAGCCGATCAAGGACCTTGACTTCTGTGGCCAGGCTTTCACTACTGCTGAGAAAGCTCCTCCTCTCTGAATGACGTCTGTGACAGAAAGAGCACCAGCCCAGGCTGCAGGGAGGGCTCTGTCATACATTGCTCTAAGGCCTCGGGTAGGTCACACACCCTCTGCTCTCGGTCCTGCACACCCCATTCTGCCCAGATGGAAGACAACTTCTTAAAATCTACTCAGCCTTCCAGGCATGTCCTAAGGACAGATGAGGACAGTGAGAAGCTCAGCAAGAAAGAGCCCAAGTCCCACTCCCACTTGCAGAAGGAAAGGCAAAAAGAGAGGGACACATTGGCTGCCTGAGGGCGGAGGTCTGAGGCTGGGAAAGGCAGGTGGGAGGCAACCCCTCCCAGAAAGTGAGAGGGAGGAGAGACATTACAGATTATTGACACTTGAAAAGTGGGGCAGGAGGGGAGCCAACAGGAGGGCTGGCTACAAGCAAGCGGGTTTATGACTAGACTGAGTTGCCTGGCTTCTCTGTGGCGCGAAGCTTTATTATCCGCACTCCATTAAGCTGAGCTGTAACCTGGGGGAGAGAGACAAGGGCAACAGAAGAGTGGGAAATTCAAGAGCCTTCCCTTCAAGTATCAATGAACTTCAAAGTGGAACGCACAAAATCCGAAGGTCACAAACACTCGTGTCACTTCCTCAACTTAAACTCTGATAAAAAATGGGGATCAAGGGGAAGCTAGCTCAGAACAATGTGGTGTGCTTTTCCCACAGCCTCAAACCCGATGGCGTCAAAGCCACATGGGAAGGTCAGGGAGGGGGCTGGGCTGGGGATGCTCAGGAAGATAAGGAAAGCAGAGGCCAAGATGGGGTCAGCTAAATTCCAAGGTTTGAAGGTGAAGTCAGTGCCCAGTGGGATGGAGGGAGCCAAGGGGTGGAAGGAAGTGGCAGGTGGGAGGCAGGCAGCCTAGAAGATTCCAGGGACAGGAGGAGACCGAGTAATTTTATGGCAGGTTCCTGCCACAAACAGAAGCAGAGGACTTTAGGACTGATGGGAGAAAGGCTCCCCAGAAAGAGGGAGAGACCCTGACAGAGCTGACAGAAGGAGGCCCTGGATTTTGAAGGGCCTCAGCCTGGAATGAGACCGGGAGCCCTGTTCACAGTACAGAGGAGCCCAGAGTCCACCTGTGGTTGCCCTGGCCCCTGGGGAGGATCTTCTTGGTCTGGTCTGGCCCGCCCCTTGGCCTCACACCCAGCTACTTACAAGGGGCATAGAACATGACCAAGGTGTGCTTCTTCTTCTTCAGGGTCTCCCGGAAGTTGTCCCCTGCCAGGTGCAACACGCTGGTCTGCTGTTCTTCCCAGGTGGGCTCTGGGGGTGGCGGGGCCTCAGGGCTGAGGTGGGGGGGAAGGGAGACAGTCATAAGGAGAGGCTTGCGTAAGGGCAAGCACTTCCACCCTCACCCAGAGGAGCACTCAGGAAGAAGTCACTTCACATCCTTTCTAAAATGCAATTCAAAAGCTGAGTTTAAACATGAACAAATCTGTACCATCCATGAAGATATTCTGATTCCCTCTGAGGAGCCTATCAGGAAGCCATTTTGTGAAGGTGTGGAAGACCCGAGCCCCTTTTGGGCAGGACAGCCCTCCAGGTGTCAGCTATCATCTTGCCACAGGGACAGAAGCTCCTCTGCCCAGGCCCCTGCCT
Organism: Neomonachus schauinslandi; assembly: GCF_002201575.2. Classification (NCBI taxonomy): domain Eukaryota; kingdom Metazoa; phylum Chordata; class Mammalia; order Carnivora; family Phocidae; genus Neomonachus; species Neomonachus schauinslandi. The sequence goes on along the minus strand of NC_058403.1, from coordinate 66,566,135 downwards.
CCCCAGGCCGGCCTGCTGGTGAGCGTGTCTCAGTCACCCACAGCACCCCACTTGTGCACAAACCTGGAAACGCCACCGGCCTCACCCAACACTGCTCACCCTGCTCCTGGGTGACAAGTTCCTCCATCTCGGAGCTATCTGCCGTTCATGCTCTGCCTGAGGATTCTTTCCGAGCTCCCAAAAGAGCTACTGTTTGTGTCTAGGCAAGGCCCCTAACCTCTCTGAGCTTCAGTTCCTTCATCAAGGAAACAGGAATAAAAACCCTGACCTGGGGGCGCCTGCAAGGCTCAGCTGGTTGAGCTTCTGACTCTTGGTTTCGGCTCAGGTCATGATCTCGAGTGGGGTCGAGCCCCACATCATGTCGGGCTCTGCGCTCAGCGGGGAGTCTGCTTGAGATTTTCTCCCTCTGCCCCTCCCCCCACTCACACACACACTCTCTCTCTCTCAAATAAATAAATCTAAAAAAAAAAAAACAGAAACAAAAAACCCTGACCTCATAGGATCTGAGTGTGAAATGGGCAGCAGATAAAAAAGCAACTGGCAAAGCCTGGGAAGGTATCACCACTTATGGGGCGATGCTGTCAGTTATAGCCCCACATAACAGCTGACGTCCACAATAAAAACAGCTTCCTCTCTCTGAGTACTGCCATGCTACACACCGTGATAAGCACAGTAGTCTAATTTAATTCTCTAGACACGCCTTTGGGAAAGTGCTGTCTCCATTTTCCAGATGGGAAACTGGGGCGTAGTGGGGTCAAGTAAATGGCCCAGGGTCACCATCTGAGTGCAGGGTTCTCAGACTCCAATACCCATGCTTTTACCCTAAGTGCTTTTCAGGCGCTGAGCAGCAGGGACGACGCAAAGAAGGGACACAGATCCTCGGTGCTCACTCACTACCTGCATCCAGGCCACTCCGGATTCCCTGGGCTCTCTAACCACAAGTGCAAGCACCAAGGACTTGCCTGAACCCCCACCCGGCTAATCCTCCCAGTGTACCAGCCCTGGCACCAGAGGGAGGCTAGAGAGGCAGGTGTGAATAGCAACCTGCTTCTGACACCAAGAGGCCCAAGAGGGTGAGTACCTTGTCTCTTCTGGAAGCAAACCACTGACCATGCTCCCAGTGATGAGCAGGACAAAGTGGGAGAAGCTGAGGCCAGGACCCTGCCAGTGCCCTCACCTCTTCCCAGAAGTCTCTCCTGAACCTAGTGGTAACTTTGCTTCCATTCTATAAGCAGGTATTTCTCAAAACACTACGGCTGAGGGTTCCACTCCCACCTCCCGAATCAAAGCCTCAGGGACAGCCGCCCCAGAATCTGCACTTTAAACAAGCACCTCGATACCACCCGCTGCCCCTGGGGCCGGTGAAACTGCATCCAGGGAGGCTGCCAGTGACCTGCTGGATGGGGACATGTGGCTAGCACACCAGAGGTGGCTCTAGAATTGGGGAAGTCAAGTCCGCCTTGGCTCCTGTGGCCCTGAGCCAAGGTCAGCAGCCCCTAACCGTTACTCTGTGTCCTCCAGGCCAGCTCCAGGGGCCGGCGGCCAGGAGTCAGGATGTGCTGAGACCACCACACTTACTTTCGCATCCACTCAATAAAGTTCTTCTTTGTTCTGAGTGCAGGCACTGCGGATTTCTCTCCGTTCTTAAAATACTTCAGTGTAGGAAACTCGGAGATGTGGAATCTCTCTGCCAGGGCCTTGTTGACAGTGGCATCGACAGCTGCAAGGACACCAGAGCTCTGGGATGGGGGAGAGGCCAACCATGCATGACAGCCTCAGACGCGGTGCTGGCAGAAGAGGAGCCCAGACGCCAGCCCCCAACCCACCCAGGACCTGCCAGCATTTCACTGGGGGTGGCTGGCCCCCTGGGCTCAGATATATCCCCAGGATGTGTCCACTGGAATGTCCATGATTTCTCATTTGTGGGCTGAAACGAGACATTGAAATCCACCCCACCAATCAGGTTGTGTAGACGATGACTGTTCCCAATAGCCATGGTCCCAGAGAAAAGAGGCTGAACTTTGGGGCTTCACCCCAGGGCCAGGACCTGGCAGAGGCCACATGGACAGTGTGGGAATACGACCCTAGAGTCTCTCTGCACCCCTCCATCCCTGTTAGGGACCCCGCCGATCTAAGACATGTGTACTTGGGGACAATGAAGTACTGCAGGCCTCCGGGAGCTTGCAGGGAAAAGTCACTGTGAGGATCCATGTCATTTAGTCTTTAGAGGAAAATGGTGGGGGTAGATTAAGGAAAGGAAGCTTACGTCCGCTTCTCCATGGAGGACTTCCGCTGCATTCTCAAACTCTGGCTTCATTTTCTTACAGTGTCCACACCCTGTGGGAAGAAATCAAGAGAAACCACTCCCATGGCATGGAGGCTCCAGTGATGTCGCCTGCCTCTGTAAGACAGCTGCGCCCTATTCCCAGACACCAGGGCTACCTGAGAGAAAAGAAGCGCCAGCACAGAGGAAAGAAATCTTTTCCCTAATCCACTCAGTGGGGGAGGGGGAAGGAGTGCGAGAGGCAAAAATGAAGTAACTACATAAAAAATACTGGCAACGTGTGTGTGTGTGTGCATGTGTGTGTAGGTCCTGTGTGCCAGGCACTGCTCTAAGCGCTTTATAGCCTCACGACAGCCCTACAAGGTATAAGCTGATGTTATCTCCATTTTACAGATGAGAAAACTAAGGCACCAAGAAGGTGGGCGACTGGCCAAGGTTACGCACACAGCCAGAGGTCACAGAGCGGGGCTGAGAACCCAAGCAATGTGGCTGGAGTCCACGGCCACAGTCTGTATGTGCTTCCCAGCACCGTGCCACTACCTGTCATCCCCCGCTCCAGGGCAGAAGGGGGTCTGCGCCTTGAATTGGGAATAAGCATTCACAGAAGCAAGAATGCATTCCAATGTCCCCACATGGGAGGACGTATGATCTGATAGGCACAGGGATCTGTCCCGTCATTTTCAAATGCCTTTTTCTTGGTATAAAGACTGCTCTGCCCTCTCCTCACCGGCATGCAAATGCAGTAACGTTGCGAATAATAAAATGTGATACATTAAAAAGCAAACAAGCACTTTGATAGGTGCTATCAGGACATTTATACATGGCTTTCGTTTTCAGAGAGAGTACCTCCTGGCTTCTAATGCTGCCGGGGCCGTGAAGCGAGGAGGTCCAGACCGGCTCTGGCCCCCACACAGCCAGGTTCACCCTTCCAGGCAGGAAGCAGGCTAAGCAGCAGGCAAGGGCAAACCTTGGCCTTCTCATGATGGGTGCTGCTGTGTGGCAGCCCGACAGCACCGCGATTCTTATAACTGACTTGGGAAAATGGGAGGCAGACAGACACTCCAGTATTAGCAGGGGGGACCTCCGACAGCCTGCAGAAGCCACTGAGCCACGGGAAGGGCTCTCCTGCTTCCATCGGAGCATGTGGCTGGGGCAAAAATGCCTGTCTCCTCCAGGTCTTCCCGCAGAGCTCAGCCCCAGGTGGCACCGGGACACAAACATGTGCCTTCCACTCCTGCCCGTCCCCAGCTTCCTCCGTCCCTGCGCACCCGTCCCTTCTAGGGACAAGGGGCTCCACAGTGGCTACGCTGTACACCCCACGCACACTGATAGTAGAAACCGTAAGTGATCATCCAGCTCCGAGGGCAGAGAGCTGCCGAGCTCCTCCTCTGCACGGAGCACTCGGGAGCCATGAGATGATCAGTGGATGCAATAGTCCCCGATGGCATCCAGCCCAGGGAGCAGCTACGATTCTCAGCTGCACCGGCATGCTGGTCCTTCTCAAATGGGCCCAAGGATGAGGGACACCTATGGGCTCATGGTCTGACTAGAGCCCACTCGGGACCCCATGAACCATAGGGGTATCAAGGTTGTCATGACACTGAAACATTAAGAATGTCACTTTGTAGAAAGAAACATTTAGGGCTATCACAACCCATTTGTTAACTTTCTAAGCCATCAGGTTACAAAGGTTTTTTGTTTTGTTTTGGTAAGTTGGTTGTTTGGAACTGAAAATGTGTTTTCCCCAAAGAAACAATTTCAAACAAAGATGCCTTGCAGATTCTCAGGAACAACCACAAAAGCCCATTTAACAGAATGTGCCTGAAGCATATAGAGCATGCAGTGCTACTTCTACTCCACTGAACCACCCCCCAGATGGAAAACACGCAGCCTGCAGTCCACCACACTGGCCTCTCCCCACGCTCCCTGCACACCACAGCCACCCACAGCAGCAAAAGGGAGAATGTCTTTCTTGGCTCAGGTTGGGGCTCTGGGCCTTCTTGGGTCACTGACACTCTTGAGAATTTAATAAAGCTTCTTCTTCCCTTCTCCCATACGGATGCCTATATAGTCCAAATTAATGTATCACTTCATAGGGATCCAAGCCCCCAACTGGCTCACAGACCCCAGGTTAAAAGCCAAGGCAGACGAGGCCTGACTCTGAGGCATTCACTTTCCTGTGAGAGGTGGGGCAGAAGAGCACAGAGTTGTCCCCACGGGTGTCCAGGCTTGGGTACCCTTTCACACCGATCCATGTAATGAGATATTCTCAGGAAGATTCTACTGACATAATATGGAATATATTAAAATGGACTTTTTTTTTTTTTGGTTCTCACTAAAATTAAAGGAATAAGTCATTCTTTGGGAGCTTACGGTTGGGATGAAGGGCTTCTAGAACTCTTAAAGGGGATTCCCCTCTCCCCACCCCCAGGCCTACCTCCAGGCTGACAGCTCCTTGCAACCTGTCCCAAGATACCAACCACCCATTCTCCTGATGCTAGGGTGGCCTTCCCTGACTGGGGTGGTGGAGGCTCACCTTACATGAAGACAAGCTGAGAAAAGGAAGCTCACTCCTGATACTGCTCTGTCACCCAAGAATTCAGCCTGCCCTGCAGAGGAGGAAGTGAGTGGTCTGAGTCAGACCCACTCAGCCCAGGAGGCAGAAGGGAGAACACCAGGGCAGGCCTAGAAGGACCTGGGCTCAAGGCTCCAACTGGCCTCCAAAGAAGGCAGGAGAGGCAGGGCAATGCACCCCTGACCACCCTCTCCCCTAAACAGGATATGAATGCTGCGGTCAGGCCAGTGCCAGCAGGGCCCACGGTCAAGGTGGGCCGTGGGATGGAGTGGGATGGAGTGGGGGTGGGGGAAGGAGAAGAAAAGCCAGACATTGCCACTGACAGAAAACCACCATTTCTTTCCAAAATATCCCTGTCAATATTGCAGGAGCCCTGAAGATGAGAAAATTCACTTTCAAACCTTTGTGAGGTTCTGGCCCTTTGATGCCACTGCCCTGAGAGGCGGTAAATTGACTCCATATCACCGGCCAGCTTCTCTGACTGGTGGGCCTGAGATGGACTCTGAGCCTGAGAACTGGCTCACTGGGAGGAAGGGTCTGTCACAGACAGAGGAGGGAGAGGTAGAAGATATGCCAGGAGACGTCCAGACTCTTGAGCCTGCACTCACGCCTCTCTCCTGAACTTCCAACCCTGTCTCCCAGGGCTCTCCTTCAAATAAAGAAAGTATTTGCCCTCTGTACTGGGCTTCCACACACTTTCTTTGGCAGCCCAATGAGACAGACAAGACAAAGCTCGTCAGAGCCAGAAATGGTGGCTCCGGGAGCTGAAGTGATAAACCTGGGGCCCCAATACGGGATTAAGCTGGATCTTCTGGCTGGAGTTCCCATCACTGTGTCCACACGAGCCCACCTTTTCTCCAAAGTTCTCCTGTCCACCAGCCCCCGCTCCTCTCACCACAGCAGCGGCCCCGATGGACCAGGCATCTCCACACGGTGCCTACCAAGCTCCAGCCCCTGCTTCGAGTCATCCATTCGTTCCCACCCAAACATCCACTCTTCTTCTACTCACAAAGTACTTCTTATTCATACGTTTCCATGGCATTTAATTTTGGACTGCCTTGTGACTGTTCTATTGCTGTCTTCTGATATTTAAGAGCAGCCAGGACATCTTTTCAAAGCCATAAATCAGATCAAACTCCCTCGGTTAAAATTCTGCAAGGGCTTCCCATCACAGGTAGATTAAAAGCCAAATTCTACCATGGCCATAAGCCGCACACCATCTGACGCTCCTACCTGTGCTCCACTCAGCAGCCCGTGGCCTTCTTTCTGTTCTATCAGACCAAGCTCATTTCTACCTCAGGGCTCTTCACGTGCAGTTACCTGGAACACAATCTTTCCCCCAGGTCTGTGCATGGCTGACCACTTCACATCATTCAGGCTTTAGCTCAAATTTCCACAGAGAAATCCTCTGACCATCTGACCCAAAGGAGCCTCACACATCGTGCTCTCTTCCAGTATCTGGTTTATTTTCTCAACCGTACTCAAAACAGTTGGGGTAATCTGCTTATTTGAACCTGTCCCTCCCAACTGGAGTGTAAGCTCCTTACAGGCTTGGCTGTCTGTCTAGCTCACCATCACATCCCTGGTACTGAGGATGAGTCCACATACTTTTTGGATGAATTAACTTCATGGTATATTGTTCAGGTTTACAGCTGAGCACAAAAGGTTTAACTGGACTAAATTCTTTGGGGGCAAGAGTCATGCGTGTACCTGAATAGTTGCTAGTTTGACTAAACACCTCTATCTAGCATCACTAGCAGCCAAGCCAGTCGCTATGCATGTATCCTCACCTCCCCACCACCATTTATACACTTCTCCTGCTCCTTACAAGGTCTGGAATACATCTCTGGAAATCCCCAACATCTATGGATGTTGTTCTACAGCCTCTCATTCATACCCTAAAGTGGTCTTGGCTTTTGCTTCTAGCATCAATTCCCTCTGCTCCCTGAACAAGATAGGAAGGCTAAGCAATAAACTTCTGTAAAGAGAGTTTATGACAAGGAGACTGGCCAGGCCCCAAAGAGGAGAGAGGTCTGGCCAAGCAAACATCTCCTTTGCTGGTACCCACCTCTTCTGGAGACCCGTGGGTCATGGGTAGTGCCTGCCTTGACCCCAGTCCCAGAACCCTGGGCCTGGCCTTCAGGATGTCCTGGCGGCGTGGGCTGCGGGACAGCTAGAAGAGGTTATAACGCAGGAGCAGGACTCCAGCCCACTGCATTTTAATGTCCTGATTGTGATTTGATAGGCCATTAAGTTTTAGTGCCAAACTTCCTTGTTGGGTTTTTATCATCTGTGTAAGTGCGCATACGCTGATTTTCATGACCTGGCACAGAGGCTCCATGTCAACCCTTCGAGCACACTCCTTCCCGGCTATGGGAATGTTCGCCTCCCGTCAACCCCAAGCTTTCCGATTCCTCTGGATTACATTAACTTTAATTACACCTATGATTTTATTACAGACCAGCTATGGAGACTTTCCTGGATCCTGGAACCAGAGTTTTCCAGGGGACCAAGATTAATCTGGAAAGTTCCCTTGAAGCTGAGACTCTATAGGAGCCTGGATTTTCCTATCCATATTCCTGCTACCTTGCCTGGAACACGGCTGAGGGCATGTGAGGCAAGTGGGGCTCCTACAGATGCTAGCAGAAACACTTATGTTTTAACATTGTGATGAGCCCCCCAGAGACCTCAGGGCTCTTTCGAGGCTTCCAGCTGTCTACACAACAAAGCTGTCTCGTAGACACTCACAGATACCCTGGGGCAGACTCACACACTGATGGATGCCTCCATCCATCACATGGCCCTCTTCTTGTGCAAAAAGAGAGTGGGTTTTTTTTTTCCCTTCCTTTATATTAGTGGAAAATGTAGATAACAAGCTTTTAAATTTTTTCGTCCAGGCTTCTATCCTAAGGAAATAATCTGACGTGTGGACAAATATTTATGCATAAAACTGTTTCTGCAGTGTGATTTATAATGCAGAAATACGGTAAACAACTCGAACCTTCAACATTATGGTGCTGGTTAAGTAATTTATGGTGCCATTATACAATGGAATATTATGTGACCACAAAAAGCACGTACAGAAAAGCATTTTTAATAACATAAGAAAATACAAGATAATCTTAAGAAAAATGTAAAGGAAAAACATGGATGGAAAAAAAAGACTTAGAGAAATAAAATGAAATCTTTCCTCCCATCTGGCACAATGGAATGAAGAATCCAGATGAATTAAAGAATGAGATGAAAAAAACAAACATATTATAACAAAATACAGAGCACTCGTTTTACATCCGAGGGATGGATTTCCCAAGCAAGCATGAATTGCAGAAGTCGGGGTGGGGAAAGGCAGGCTTACAGAAGGCTCAGGCGTGCAGGTTTTAAACCTGGCACCACCTTTTTGGCTTAGTGACCTTTGGCCAGTTTCTCGACCTTTTGGTGCCTTTCTTTCCTAACCTGTAAACTGGAGATAATCATGATATCTACCTCATAAGATTTGTTGTGAATATTAAATGAGTTAGTATATGGAAAGTGCTTAGAAGGAATGCCTAATTCATAGTAAGTGCCCCATAAATATTCTACTTAGTATCTGGCCACACAAAATGCAAAGCTTTTGTGCATGAAAGGCACCATAAAGAAAGTTAAAGCTGGCCACAGGCTACAAAGAGAACATCTGGAACACAGAAACAGATGAAGATTACTACCTATAAGTACAGAGTACCAGCTCAAGGAGAAAAAGACAACCCAGTAGAAAAATGGGCAAAGGATAGGAATAGGTGGTTCACAGAAAAAATACAGAAGGCTGACTAGCACATGAAAGGACACTCGATTTCTCTGGAGGCCAGGGAGCTGTGGACAAGCTGCCTTTTTGCCCAGTTTGGCAGGAACATAAGAGGCGGACAGTGTCCACAGCTGGCTAGGATTCAGGCCCTGTCACACAGCGCCGGGGTGTGGGCCCTGTCACACACGGCCAGGGTGCGGGCTCTGTCACACACGGCTGGGGTGCGGGCCCTGTCACACAGCGCTGGGGTGCGGGCTCTATCACACACCGCCAGGGGTGGTGGAACCTTTCTGGAAGGAAGCTGGCAGTATCTATCAAAGCTCAAACACACTTATCCAGTGGCCCAGGACTGCAGTTTCAGGAGTTAGTCATAAATACTTAGACATGTTCCCAAATACATAGGTTTACAAATGTTCACTGCGTTGTTTGAATAACCAAAGGTTGGCGGCAAATGTCTATCAACGGGGAACGATTTAAAATCTCCATCTCAATTATTAAATACTATTCAATGGTTAGAAAGATCCTGTAGATTTATACACCAACATCTACATGTACACAATAACATCTTCAAGACCCACTGGTAAGTGAAAAGAAGCAAGCTGCAGAAAAAAAAGACAGGAAATGATCCTATTTACATAAAAAACAAAAAGAAAAACACTGTTATTTGGGTAGAAGCACAGAAGGAGAAGGATGTACTGACTGGTAGCAATGGTCAACTCTGGTCAGGGGACAGGGTGGGGAGCCGGACTTTCACTGTGTGCACTACAGTCTTATGTCTCCCTTGAACCTCGCATGGCCAGCAACAAAAATGCTGTAAATATTATCCTTACTTTATTTGTGCAATTAAAAAATAAAAGTGATAGCACGAAGGAGTTTTATGGCATGACAGTTACACAAATCTACACGTCAGAAAAATAAGTCAATTACCTATATGTTAATTAAAAAAAATTAAAAACAAGGGGGAAGAAACTAGAAACCAAGTGAAAAATGGTTGCTTGTGGATAATAGGATTATAGCTAGTTTTTTTCCCCAATGTCATTTATACTTCTCTGTACTTTCCAGATTTTCACCAAGGTCATATTACTTGAGAATAAGACAGAAACTAAGAAGCAGAAAATTTGGAGTCTGACAGGGATCTGCCACCAAATCCAAAGAGACAGCCCAGTTCCTGGAAGGCAGGCCAGGCCCAGCAGCCTCCAGCACACACTTCTAAGAAAACATTTGGGGGGCACTTGGGTGGCTCAGTCAGTTGAGCATCTGCCTTCGGCTCAGGTCATGATCTTGGGGTCCTGGGATCGAGCTCCACATTGGGCTCCCTGTTCAATGAGGAGTCGGCTTCTCCCTCTCCCTCTGCCCTTCCCCTGCTTGTGCTCTCTCTCTCTCAAATAAATAAAACCTTAAAAAAAAAGAAAGAAAGAAAGAAAACATCTGGGCCTATTGGCAAGGAAAGGGGGTGGATGGGGCAGGGGTGCATGGGAGAGACAAGCTGCTCCTCAGGGATACCCTCCCTGGGAGCCCCCATGTTTTTTCTGCCATCCCCACGGGAGTGATGCACTCTCAGACAGTGTTATTACAGCACTGTGTCCTCCCCTGGCCTCATGGAGGTACATGGAGAAGGAGGAGCAGGTGGGTGTTCTTGCAGCAAAGCACACAGTGACAAGAAGATGAATGACAACGTATCGTCTGACTTTTTTCCTTCAGGACGCTGCAGAAAGAAACAAAAGGCCCCTTGGAGCGGCAGGAGTCCGTGTCCTGCTGCCACACCCTTTGTGGACACTATGTTTGTCCTCCGGGGGACCACAGAGCTGGGCCTGGTGCTGCAGCCTCCACACCCATGCCAGGCCCCGCACTGGCGGCCAGACGGATGACAAAGGTGGAAGTGCTGAGCGATGGAGGGCTGCCCCCAGGGCTCTACTGAGGCCCAGGCTCTGTCCTTGCCCCGTGCAGTGCACACCCTCCTCTCAGAGCCCATTGCTCATGGGCCAGGACTGGAGCTCATGCACGTGGAGGGGCCCACCGTGTGCTGGCCTTGTGCTTATTTGCTCAGTGATGACTCAGGTATCAGATGTAGAGGATGCAGAAGGATCTGTGTGAGGTTTCTAATCCACTCCAGCTAGAAGTGAAGGGGAAGCGAGAGAAGGTGATGAGGCTGAGGTGGGAAGGAAGTGGCAGGAAAGCTGGAAAAGAGGATAAAGAAGCAGACCACCAGACAGTGGAGGATATGCAACAATGAGGGGCACGGGTGCCTTTCCTGCCAAGAACCCAGGAGTGTAGCTCCAGAGGCACCCGATGAAAGTTCTAGGCACAGAACCAAGTAATTTGCCTCTGGAACCTACACATGCCAGGAAGCACCCACCCCGGGGCAGGCACCAGTCAGGTGGAAAGATGAAGACCCTTTTTCTTCCTGGCCTTTCACAGCAGAACCCGGGAAGGAACAGACATTGAGCATATACTCTGTGCATAGAAATAACAGTGTAAAGAGGGACTGTGGCTCTCTCTGGGAGTCAGTATCACAAATGTGAATTTTCTTCTCTATATTTTCCCATATTATCCCTTTATAAAATGTACATGCATTCCTCTTTAATTACCAGAAAGTCATAAAAATAAATTCAGCTTTTCAGTTTGAGCCTTACTATTTCAGTCTGTTGGCATCTTCAAAAACCTTAAATGCAATTGTTCGATATTTTAGCTAGCTATCCTTTTTCCAGCTCTAACCTTTGCAGATTTAGAAGTATGCCTTGTTTTTTAGAGTTTTAACAAAAGTGCTGAATAAAAAACAAGTACCACCCTCCAGACTGACCCAAGCTGGACTCATAGTCATTCAGCACCAAGAGGGTGCTCCAGTCAGGCTGGCCCCATCCCGCCCCTTTTCCCCCATCACAGTCAGGAAAGCAGAGACTCGCTTTTGATAAAACAAAGACATGCTAATTCATCAACCCAGTAATCTAATCTGCACAAGAAACAAACCAAGTACATCCAGGGATCCTTCATCCTTCATAGAAACTATGGTCTTCTCTGTTGATAGATCCCAACTTGTTTTTCTAAGTCTCCAATATGGTCTGTTTCTAAAACTCTCCCTGTTTGGTTTGGGATGGAAACCTGTCATATTGCTGTGATTTCCAGAATTCACCTTTTATGCACTTGGGAAACCTAGGAACAGCACTGCCAGCCTCTGGCCTCCTGACGTTTGGGTCACTCAAACACCACACAAGTGGTTTCACAAACACTGTGGGTTCTCTGGAGCACTCTAGCATGAGCTGCACAGGGAGGCAGCCAAGAGCTCTCTGCTCCCAGCTGTCCCCTCCTGGGTTCCGAATTCTCTCAAAAACCACAGGCAGTCCATCCCTTCCCAGGTGACAGACCATGCTCCTGGATACAGAGGGACTGTGTAGAGAGATGACTCAATGGGAGCTTTAACAGGAAGCTTCACTGCATGCTTTTGCCCTGATCCCTGTCACTGTCAGTCGAGCAGAAATAAGCCCACACACATGTGCGCGCGCGCGCGCACACACACACACACACACACACACACACATGCACAGTGAGGGGGCTGGCAGGCACCTCATCAGAGAATGCAGGGTTCCTTACAAGCAGACACCCACCAGCGGAAGCCTCAGACGTCTCCGTTTGCTAAGTTTGAAATCAGAGCCCCCTCGAGAGGGCTCTGCATGGAGCGAGGTGGCTTTCAAAATATTTATTAATAACAATGACCGATGGGGAAAACAAAAGCTGCTATCTGGTTCCTAGTTCTCTTTCTCTAACTTAGCTCTAAACAACTTCATTGGTTTGTTTCTCATCCATTAAGCCCTTACTCCATGCCCACAGAGTGGGGCAGGGGTGGGGGAGGAGGGAAGTGATGAACAAGATCCTTCTGGTTCAGGGAGGGAAGAGCAGGAGTTATGAGGGAAGGGAAAGGGAGGGACACTACGGACAAGCTCCAGGCCCCAGACCCTGCAAGCATCAGCTCCTACAATGGGTTGCTCACAACCTAAGACTACAAGAAAGAACACAGACAAACGTATTGTTTTTGGATAATGTACCAGATTCGTCACAGGGGATATACACTCAGCACATTGAGATGCATCAACCACAAACCACTGCTCAAACCACTCTGCACTGTGTCAGGCTGCAAGGGGTGACGTTCCCAGGGAGGAAGTGTAAACAGCCAGCCAGTACCTGCTTGCACTGCTGGGACAGGGATGCAGGCGGGCTGACCCCAACTGTACATGCAACGCAACTTCCCGCTGGCCTGGCTTCCACCAGCAGCCCTAAGACGGGCCGGGAGAGCACATGTCAGCCAGGTGGACACGCGACATGCTCACTAAGGCCCGGGCAGGGCTGGGGGTGAAGTGCTCCTAGGGCCCCATCATTGCCCTTTATCAGGAGGCTCTTTGAAACTTAGCTTTTGGGGGTGTTTTGTCAGTTTTCTAGAAATTCAGAAGAAGGGTCATAGGAAGAGTTTTCCTTTGGATTCTCTCAAGAATTTGGCAATTCTCAGAAAGAAGGAGCTGGGGAAATCCCTAGCAGTGAGCGATCCGCTTATGAATAGCTCCCGACTAACCAAACCCGTGTGATACCCCGAGGCGGGGGGCGGGGGGCGCTGGCAGACCAGGGGGTCAGCAGTACTGCACTTACAGAGCAGTGAACAATTCGGGCCATTTCTGTGAGACGGTCTCCTTATCTGTAAAACGGGGCTTGTCATCCTGGCCTAGCGGCGCTATGGGGAACATGACAGGAGCTGACCCTGCGGAGAGCCACTGTATCACCACAGGGTGATACACAGCTGTTAGCATAAAGACCCCTCCTACCACTGCAACGATGAATATGACATTCTCCTCGCTCAATGTACCTCCATGGACTGGATGGTTATGGCACTGCTCCACAAAACAGTTATCTCTTGCCTGTTTTTCTTCTTCACAATCTCGTCCCTACCATCACTGGGCCAAAGAGCTGGCAAGAAGCTCAGAGAAGAGCCCCCCCGCCCCAGCCCACATATGCACCTGTCCCAGGGTGCTGAGGACCCACCTTGTTCACCCATGGGGATGGGCCCTCCTTTCCCAGGAACTCTGCATCCCCGGGCTGTCATCCCCTTGTTCACCTTCCTAGGAGCAACCTTCTCCCTCTTGGAAACAAATTACAATCAATTTTCCATTCTCCATGGGAATGGGGAGGACACTGGCCTAGGAAATTCCTGAGCTACAGGCCTTCCAGCCATTATTGCAGACGCCTTTTACAGCATTCACACATTTCCCTTCCCTGATCCACTGTGGCTGCTTCAGGCTATGAAACTCTCAGGTTGAAGCAGAAGGAAGGCATTCTAGATGCTGGGGGAGCTGAGGCTCTGGCCTTGGCCTCACTGTACCCTCTCAGCTGCTGGGCAAGATACAGGCCCTGTTGGGGGCCTCAATTTCCCCACCTAGATTAGGGGTGATTACTGTTCTAGCTGGTATCTAAGGGCCCTTCCAGTCCTAAGTCCTCCAATTCTGGGAAATTCGTTTGCATTTCCCGATTCGTGCTGACTAGAGAGGAAGGCACTCAGGTCCACCAGGTTGAGCTTAGGGGCCCTGTGACCCGAGCAGGACATCGGTGCTGCCCTGATGGTGACGCAGGGTGGGCCCTTCCATAAGGGCGGGGACCTCGCCTGGCACCAGGGTGTCCCGGCATGAAGAGGCGTCCGACAGGCAAGTGCTCACTGGACTCGCATCCCAGAGCAGTGCCCACCCTAGGCTCAGGGAGGAAAGGATGTGGCAGGAGGAGCAAGGTTCCACTCACATGGGGCGTGGAACATGACGAGGACAGAGGAGTGTTCCTTCACAAACTGGTCAAAGTCTTCGTCGGTCAGGTGATAAACGGAGCCGCCCTCATCTGCCCAGGGAGTCTCGGGGACCTGGGGCTGTGGCGGCTGCGGACTGGAAGACCAAAAACAGGCAGAGCTCAGAGCAAGCCCGGGGCTGGGGCAGCCCTTACGAAATCCAGCCCCCTGGCCAGAGCCCCCATGGCTCGTGTGGCCTGCTGCCGGGGCTCACCGGAAACCCCTCAGTAGAGGAGCAGGGGGTGAGCGATCTGGCCCTGCCCACCTCGCCGTCCCCACAGAGCCCCAGAGGTGCTTAACCGAATGTCTTCTCACAAACAGTGGCTTTAGCTACAGCTCCCCAGGCAGCTCAAGAAATCCCCTTCCTCCCAGGAATCTGGGGGTTTGACAGTGTCTCAGGCTCTTTCTAACTTTCAGCAAACTGGCAGGAATAAATAGCATCAACAAAGAATGACCTTTGGCGAAGCTCACTGTTGTGTTTAGTAGCTCCCCCATGGGCAAGGGCAGAGAGTGGGGAGAGGAAAGACCAGTTGGGACGGCAGTTCGGGGGGGCAGGCGTATGCGCAGTGGTTAGGAGGAAAGAGAGGCCGAGTGTCTGAGAAAGACCAAATCTGGGCGGGGGAAGGGGCCTGCCACATGGGTGCTGCAAGGCTGACCAGTGTGGGAGGAGGGTCATGAGGAGGAAGAGCGGGGCCGGGGGCACCCTAACCTTGACAGCATCTACCTATCCTTTCTAGAGACCAGGAACAAAGCTCTCCAGTTCTCCCCGAGGCAGAGAGCTGGATCAGGAGGAGCCGGGCCTGGAGGTCAGTCCAGATGCCCACTCCCCACCTGCTGGCTGAAAACCTCGGGAAGCTGCTGCCTAAGCTCCGGGGAGTCTGCTTCCCCCAGGGATGACAGCACGCTGCTATCTGCGTCACCAGCTGCTCCAGGGGGAGGCTCCAGGGGGAGGCTCCAGGGTGAGGCTCGCAGGGGCCCTCTACTGCTCCAGAGCAGAGGACAAGACTGCTGGTGACATGAACCCCAGCTGCTTGGCCGCCACGAGCACCTTTGCCAGAGCCCCTTAACTGCCGCTCTGATAAAACCCTTTAGGATGACAAATGTGAAAAGACAACCATTGTTTCTTGCCTTTGAGAGCCTACAGTAGAAAAAAAGTGTACAGTGCCGGAAGCCAGGGCTAGAAATCATGAGAGAGAATATGGCCGACGCAATGGGATCTGCCACCCCCACCCCATGGAGAGTCCGGGTTCAATGTCACCTTCAGAAGCCCTCCCTGCTGGTGGCCTCAGCAGGGCCCCCTGGGCCCAAGCAGAGGGAAGCAGTGGGAAGAGGGCAAACCATTTCCAGCCCATGTACATCCAATGTCAGATGGCGCTGGTGGCAAAATCATGCTTTGGGATGAGTCATTAGCCAGACAATGGTCCCAGACCAACACCAGGAGACTGAGGCTCCCACACTTGGGCTCCAAACACCACCAATTCCACTTCAGGGAACTTATCTTGCCAGTACAAATGCACACGTGCGAAACTATGTATGTTTGAAGCATTCGCTGCAGATGATCTGCCATGCCAAAGACTAGAAACAACCTAGTGTTCATTGGTAGGAAATGGTTACATAAACTGCAGTCCATCCACACAACGGGGGCTGAGCACGATAAGGAAGAACAAAAAAAGCTCTCGATGCACTGACGTGGATAGACCACTGGGACACACAGAACAGGCCACAATGTACTAATTTTTGCATAAAGGAAGGAGAGATAAAAAATAGTAATCCATATTTGCTTGCATCTGCGTAAAGAAACTAATCAAAGTCGTTGCCTCTAGAGGGTAGGAGGTAGAACAGGATGAAGGAAACCAGTGGGAGCAAGACTTTTCAATGTATAATTTTCAAGTATCTTTTAAAAAATTATTTTAATTAAATGAATGGAATCTATTCAGAAGTTAAAATAACTTTTAAACATCCTATGAGAGCACAGAATGGAGAAGCCACGGCTTAGCTGCAGTACAAACACAGGAAAGTGCCTGAGAAACTTCTAGTTAAACACAGAGAACACCCTCTAAAACCACTAAAATAACAGAACAAGGCTTAAAAAACATAAGAACCCACAGGAGCAAAAAGAACAGGAAAGACAATGTGAAGAAAGGAAAAGAGGTCAGTGCAATTTTAGAAGCTAGGAAAGCGACCGAGCAAAACAGAGGGCAGAGGCCTGAGGTGCAGGATGCGGACAGGGGCCGGGGGCCCGACAGCCACACCAGGAGCAAAGGTGAAGGCTCTGAAGGACCTCAAGGCACCACCCCTGGAAGCAGGGCCATGGCAGAGGCTGGAAACAGGGCATATACCAAAAGCCTGAGCAGCTAAGGCCCTCAGATCCTGGCCCTCAGACTACCAGCCAGGTGAACACCCCTCTCCCACCCAGCAGACAACTGTTTACTTTCTGGAGAGGATTGAAAAGCTGGGCATAGTGGCACAAGGGCTCACTGCAAAGAGAAGGATTGAGTAGAAGTCTGAAGCCAAACACTATTCCTGACTTATGCCTTTTACCATCGGGCTCCTCGAAGACCGGGGCTCCCTCTGATCCCTCCTGCACCTAATGCGCAGAACACATCCGGTAAACACTTTCTGAATGATGGAATGAGAGAAGAATGGTTGAAGGCACTGGAGGTGTTTAACCTGGAGAAGACAAGACGTGGGCAACACAACAGCTATCTTCAAACATTTCAGACTGCATCAGGAAGAGAAACGAACATTTATTTTCTGTGGCTCTGAAGTAGAGAAGCAATGCCAACAAGTGGAAGCTCCAGAGAAGGAAACTTCAGTCACGGGAAGGAAGAACCTTCTATCTACAACAGATGAGAGGGAAAGAGAGCCATGCTGGGAGTCAGAAGAGCTGGGTTTGAGCCCCATTTCCTCCACTTATCAGCTCTAGGGCTTAGGCAACCAATTTGACTTCAAACATCTACTAGACAGTGTATTTGGAGGCCTTTCTTTACCTCTCAGCTATATCTAGACAGATAATGCTCTGGAGTAAGATACTTTATAAACGTATAAAGTACTACCCAAATGTTCCTAGAGATCATTTATGACTGAAATCCAGAAATGGTTCAAACAGGAGTAGGTGACCCTAACATGAGTCAAGGCCTTGTTCTCCGAGGTGTCTGAGTGGGACTGAGGTAACTGCATCTGTTCTAGAGGTAATGCAAACATTACAAGGCAAACTGCTAGAGACAGATTCACTGATGTTTCTATTCCCTTCCAATCCTATGACTCCAATTTACTGGGCTCTCCAGACTGGGAAGTTCACATAAATCAGACACGTATCTGAGGTTGGTGCCCATGCCGTAGATAAGATGCAATAAGCATTGCAAGTCAAGAAAACTTTGTGATTGCTCTCAGTTCACTTCTGGTTGAAATAAAAACACACAGGCAGAAACAATAGACTACCGTGCATACAACCTCTAGGTGCCAAGCCCAACTCAGCAGCATGAAACCTGCAGAGAAGACTGAGAAACGGAGCCAGTGGGAGCACAAGGGGGCACACCTGCCACGATCAACGCACCTACCCCAGAGTCCTTGCACACTCAGACCCCAAAGTCTCCACCTGGCCTCACCCAGTGCCCAGTGGCCAGTCACTCATGGGGGGGGGGGGGCCACGAGATCTGGATTCCTCTCTCCTGGGCTTCTGAAAGTCATCCAGAGAGTTAGGAAGGCCGGATCCACGCTCATTCTTCTACACCTGGCCAAACATAAGCCCTGAGCAGCCAACGGGAAGGCCCAGGGAAGAGGTGCCAGGAAGCAGGAAAGGTGGGAACACTGCCAACCACCAGGATGTGGGATAAGACCGGTAAAGACTTAAAACACCTGTCACAGGGAAAAACCACACAAAGAGCTGGGTACACGTGGGGCGGGGGGGGGGGGGGGGGGGAGAACTAGAAGGAAATTCACCAAAATATTACAACACATTATCTTTGGGTGGGGAAGAAGGAAGGGCTTTTCCTTTTGTTTAAATATATTTTTAAGTTTTTCTATAATAACATATCTCACTTGAAGAGCCTTGAAATCAAAAAATATTTTTTTTTAAATTAAGCCAGCCGCCAGCACAGCGACATCACTGGCTCTTGCTGGGGTGCAAGATGAGGGGATTCACTGGCGGTCCTTCAGGAGGTGGTCTCACTACCCTTGCTGTGCTGCGGGCTACAGTTATGCCTTCGGAAGAGCTGCCGCCACGAGTGCCCCTGACAGTGATCACCAGTGGTCAGACAGCTGGACAGGGCTGCCCAGGGAGACCCAGATGCTGCGTACCCCCCTCCCTGGAGTCACCCCACCAACCTTCTCAGCCTGCAGACCGGGACTGAACCAGAAACTGCTAACAAGGTTTCCTCCCCACATGGGGTGAGGAGAGGGAGAAAAGGAAAGGTGGGAAAAGGAAGGGGGGGGGACGCCAGCCCAGGGCTGCCTCCAGGTCTCTGCCCAGAGCAGAGTCTAGTGGAGGAGCTGGGGTGGCAGCGGGCAGAGAGGAGGGGGTGGGGGACAGAGTGCCAGGCCCCAGTGGGGAGATAATCACCTCTCTCACAAACTCCACTGACATGCTCCTCTTGTGTAGGGTTAGCAAGCAATTCTCAACACTTCAATAAAAAAACCAAAAACTAAACCTTTTCCTTCCAAAAAGATATGAGTGTATTTTGAAACCAGAAAAGGTTAGAGAAGGGGGAGGGAGGCAGACAGATTTTATGTTCTGGTCACAAATTAGATTGCTATTTGTTGAAACCTTCTCCCGAAGCAGAGTAAGATGTGTCTGGCTGGAGCAGAGGATATGCTTACTATCAAATGAAAAAGGAAAACGGGAGTGAAGGCCCAGGTTAAAACAATGAATACATGAGAATGGGGGGCAGGGGCGGGCAATGAGGGAATCGATGAGAACAGAGATAGGACAATGCTTCCCGAGAAACAAAAGATGCCGTGCACACATGGTGTTACCGTTGTATCTTATCTTATCAGCCAGGGACCCACAGAACAGAAGACTGGGAGTTTCAACCTTTAGAATCTGACAGTTTGTTTCTTTGTTTGTTGGGGGGGGGGGTACAAAATTCATCCTCCTTCTCATTCTGAAAATACACATTTTCAACCTCCGTATCTTTGGATAACTACTTCTTTCACCTTGTGCCCCTTAGGTAACGATGTCAATGAATAACCACCGTGCCAGCACCTGGGGAAGGGGTAGGCGGCTCCAAGCAGAACTCCGGGGAGCTGCCCAGGGCAAGCCTGGCCATGCTACCTATCGACTGCAGGAGCCTGGGTAAGCTCCTTATCACTGTGCTCTGCTACCTTATTCATTAAATAAGGCCGAGAATAATGTCTTCCCTTCCGGGCTGTTCGGAGGATTACATGAGAATCCATATAGTCTTTAGAATAGGGTCGGCCATGAAGTAGAGCCCAAAAAATGTTAGCTGGTATTATTCCAAGAATGATGCACAAAGAGCCGCACAATGGCAGTGACTGGTATGTGCCAAACTGACGACAGGCAGAGCTCAAAGCAAGCAGGGTAAGTGCTTGGCTGGGATGGCTCGAGGAGGCTGCCAGGAGAGGTGGCCTCTCCCCAGCTCCCATGGTGGGGGAGACAGACTCCCCATCCAACACACCCGTCAAGGTCATGCCAGTCACACGCCTAGCACGGTGGGGGGTCCAGATAAGGGATACTCTGGATTACGAGGATCTAATCACATTACAAACAGGGATCACAAGGTTGCCATGAAACAGCATCTGTGGGGAGTGCACGTGAATGGTAAAGCACTCTGCAAATCTAAGGTTATCAGAGTATTTCTTAGGAGCTTCACAGCACCTCATACATGTTGTATTTGAAGTAAGTGTTCAACTGACAATCCAATTTTCAGAAAGACCTGCAGTGAAGCCTCTCTCAAAACTGACATCCTAGATGAGAAATACCCCTATCCATCAGATAGATAGTAAGGGGAAAAGAACTATTTGAAAGGCAGTCACCATGGCCAGAGTCATACCAAATCCTCCCGATTCTCATATCCTAAACCCACAAAGACCCCACCCTCACCTAGAAGCAACCCAGAAACCACCGTTTGGGCAGCACAACGGGACCTTTCCCTTCCTGGTTCTCTTCCCCGCCCCCAGCCACAGCCCCGAGACCAGGGGCTACCCCGGGGTCTAGCTAAGGCCCCTCCCTCTAGGCATACACCCCCGAGGCAACCGTCCCACTTACTTCTTCAGCCATTCCACAATGTCCTCAGCTGTGGACCCATAGTTGTCATACTGGAACAGAAATCGTCCTTTCCTGTGAAATGTGGACAGACAACGTGGGCTCAGCCAGGGATCCAAATGCCATCAGGGAGGGGAGTGAGCATCGGAAGGGAAGCAGGGGACTTACTCGAAATAGCAGATGGTGGGGTAGCCTCGCACATTATACTCCTCCTTGATGTTCTCAAATTCCGAGGGGTAGACGTTCATCCCAGCTAGCACCTAGCAGCAAAGGGAGAACAGGCCTATTCACACTTTGCCCCACAGACAGCCCCACCTTGTCTAAACACAGCCCATCCATCTGTCCCACCAGAAACCGATGAAGGGGACAGAGCCTCACAGACTGATGTGCATCCCTGGGCAGCGGGGGAGCAAGGCAAACTAACCCAGCTGGGAATGACAGCCCAGAGCTCTGGAAGATGCAGGGTCTGGGCCAGGTGCTGGCCCTCTGTAGAGGGGCTCCTTCTACTTGCCCTGCACAGGGGAGCCACCCCAGTGCAAAAACAAAGTTCTGAGGGCTGAGAAAGACACCTGGCCTTGCTACCAAGTTCAAACAGGTCCTGGAGTGGGGCTACTGCCACCCAAGTATGCATAATATGCTTTCTCCCTGCCCACGTCAACGAAGGTTGTACTCTTCTTCTAAGTTGCTGAGTCACCATTCAGCCATTCCACAACATCCTTGTGGCCTGCCTCCGTCTGTCCACCTCGGCTTTGTGTGCAACGTTTTCAGAACTCACAGCTCCTATGTGGCCAAGGAGAGAGTGTGGCTCTCATGACAATCCACCTGCCTGCCTCTCTTTCCTCCAGACTGCTAGATCCCTCGCTTCTCTCCTCCTGTTTGTAACCATTACCTACAGCCTGACTGGACCACCTCTGAAGTCTGAACTTGTTCTGGTTGCAGGGGCCCCCATATCCAACACCCCTAAGTGGGAAAGGAGAATTTTAGTAGCTGTGTTACTAAATACTAAGAACAACCCAAAGAGAAAGAAGTCAGAGTGGCCAGACACAGGAAGACTGCTCCTCAAAGGAGGGCAGCATGGAGGGGAGAGGAAAGGAAGTTCAAAAGCCAGGAGCAGTCACAGAAGCAGAGAGAAGAAACCCGGGAAGCCGATTGTGCTGAACAATATATATGGAAACATAGGAAGAGAAAAAGGAAAACAGTAGTCTCAATGAACAACAAACTTGATTCAAAAGACTGCATCCACTTAGGAATCATGTGACCTTGGGCAAGTCACTCACCCTCACTGAGGATCCTTGTGTGGGAGACGTGGATGATGAAAACAATCATAAGGCTCTCAAGAGAACTGAAGGAGATGACCCATGTCAGAGGACTCAGCACCAAACTGGTGCTCAATAATTGTCAAGTTCTTGATTTCCTACCAAATCCTCCTGGTGACGGAAGCCACCTGTACCTCTGGCAGCCCCATCCTAAAGGCATCTAAACATGTCTTTCCAACTGTCTTAGCTATCTAGCACAATGCCTGGCATACAGTGGCACACAATAAATGCTTACTAAATCACTGATTTTTTCCCCCTAGCTCATCTGTGGGATGCTGCAAGAAACACGGGGAGAATAAGCCTGAAATAGAACTTACTAGAAGCCCTGGGACCCTCTAAAGGCCATTCTGCTCATTTCCCCAGACTGATTCAGCAGCCTGTTCCAGTAATAATTGTCTACTTTAAAGTTCTTTTTTAATTCTAATTGCTCTCCCTAGTGTCTGCACACGTCCACCATGAGATTAATCTTCCACATCCTCCTCTTTCATTACATCACTTCCCCGCACAAAACCTTTCAATTCCACGGAATGCGGGCTAGCATCTAACGCCACACCCAAAGACCGTACGGACCCTAACTCATTTTCGAATTCTTCTTTCTTATAAAACTCTTAATTGTGTACTTCCTAGGGTCTAGGTTTTTTATTCTCCCAGGAATGGGAGAGTCTGAGACCGCTGCGCAGGGAGGAAGCTGGACTGCTTGCCGTCTAAGGCACCCTGCAGATGGCAATATACCACGGCGGCCAGGAGGCTCAAGTGTGGGCGTCAGGATGTTGCGTTTGGGTCCTCCCTACTCAGTAGATGCACTTCCTTGAACAAGTCAGTTGCCTGTGTGCCTCAGTTTCCTCCTCGGCAGCCACCTCTTGTGATTACTGAGAGATCGTACAGATAAAGGATCTACAACACTCAAAGTATCTACAACTCTCAAAATATGTTAGCCGTTAATGACCACAGTAGCCAAACTATGGAAAGAGCCCAGATGTCCACTGGCAGATGAATGGATAAAGAAGATGTGGTGTATATATATATATACAATGGAATATTAGCCATCAAAAAAAAGAAATCTTGCCATTTGCAATGACGTGGGTATAATGCTGAGTGAAATAAGTCAATCAGAGAAAGACAATTATCATATGATCTCACTCATATGTGGAATTTAAGAAACAAAGGGGAAGGGAGGGAAAAATAAAACAATATGAAATCAGAGAGGGAGACAAACCATAAGAGACTCTTAACTCTAGGAAACAAACTGAGGGTTGTTGGAGAGGAGGTTGGGGGGGAAGGGGTAACTGGGTGATGGACATTAAGGAGGGCATGTGATGTAATGAGCACTGGGTGTTGTATGCAACTAATGAATCGCTGAATTCTACCGCTGAAACTAATAATACAGTATATGTTAATGAATTGAATTTAAATTACAAAAATAAATTTAAAAATATGTTAGCCGTTTTCATTACTACTACTAAGAAGCTCTGCAATTCTGCCCAAGTTTCCAGAATACATGCTGTGTTCCCCTGGCCCTTACTTTGTGTCTTCTAGTCCTTTTGCTTAGGATGCCCACTCCCCATCTCACAATTTCTACCTAAGATTTATTCATCCTTTAAGGCAAACCGAATCCCACCTTCCTACTGCAGCCTTTCCAAACCATCTTTGCTTGTGATGAACTTTTAGTTCTCAGGGTTTCTGTAGTACTCTTGTGCCTCTTGGGGGCATTTATTAATGAGATAAGTATTTTTTTAAACTCTTTTATTTTAAAGATTTTAATTTATTTATTGAGAGAGAGAGAGCACACAAGCAGGGGGGAGGGGCAGAGGGAGAGGGAGAAGCAGGCTTCCCGCCGAGCAGGGAGCCCGATGAGGGGCTCGATCCCAGGACCCTGGGATCATGACCTGAGCCGAAGGCAGACGCTTAACTGACCGAGCTGCCCAGGCGCCCTGAGATAAATATTTCTTGAACAACTATGTACAAACACTTTTTGGAGTCTGTAAAGCCAAATGAGGCAAAACTGGTTTCAGCCTAAAAGTTAAGGCCACAAGGCCTGACCTGGAGTCACATGTTCGGTGGCGTGACTCGCTCTGCCTCATGATCCGACAGGAACAAGATGGAAGCTTCACAGAGCTGGTGCTCAAGGGTAGGTAAGAATTCCACAGACATGGAAGTGAGACAGAACAAGATGCAGCCCAAGAAGCAGGGAATATGCTGGTTCAACAGGCCAGTAGGACACAGAAGGGGGTAGAAGAGAAGGCTGGACCAGTTCACTGAGCTCACTCTGGAAAAGGCTTTAATGTCTAAGCAAGCAGCACTTTATTCAGGGGGTGCTGGAGGGTTTTCCAGCTGCACTTTTTTTTTTTTTTTAAGATTTTATTTATTTTATTTGAGAGAGAGACAGAGAGAGCATGAGCAGGGGAGGGGGCAGAGGGAGTGGGAGAAGCAGACGCCCCGCTAAGCAGGGCTCGATCCCAGGATCCTGGGATCATGACCTGAGCCAAAGCCAAGAGTTGGACGCTCAACTGACTGAGCCACCCAGGCACCCACCGCCCTTTTCTTTTTTTAATATAAACAAGTCAGGCTGTAAGGGGCAAGTCATGGGTCAGGAAGAGAAGTCAGCAGTCTCGCGCAATCACCCTGTGTGGGCTAACCAGGGGCCTGACCCAGGATGGTGGGCAGAGAGAGGAGAGTGGGTCGTGTGCATGTGGCCACATTTTTCCCCAGTTACGGAGCTGGGAAAGGATGAGAACTTTCTAAAGGTGCTTTCCTAAGAAACAGAACAAAACGTACCCCAAGCAAGAAAACACAGAAGCAAGGAAATGAATGATTTCGCACAACACAGATGCCCTAGGCCAAGGTAACTAACACCTAGCCAAAGCTGGGCTTGAGCAGCCAGGCGCTCCAGGCACCCAGACGACCCCACTGAGTCTTCTGTAATGTTGTCTAGGGAACTGGAAGGGCCACTTTTTATGTTTCTTGACTTGGGCCCAGGCAGAAGAAGCAGGCACTGTTGTTGTTGTTTTCTTTTTTGGAAGCAGGTACCCCTAAAAGAAGTAATCTTCAGGGCTAATCTTGAGAAAGAGCCTCATGTGAGCCCAAGGCCAAGGAGAAAGACCTCGTCCCACAAACATCCTTCCCACTTTGTCTCTGTCCTTAATAACTGATGCTCTGATTTCCTTTAAAAAGAGGAACATCAGGGCACCTGGGTGGCTCAGTCGGTTGAGGATCCAACTCTTGGTTTTGGATCAAGTCATGATCTCAGGGTCGTGGGATCAAGTGTGGAGTCTGCTTGAGATCTTCTCTCCCTAATGTCCCTCCCCCTACTTGTGCTTGCACTCTCTCTCTCTCAAATAACTAAATAAAATCTTAAAAAAAAAAAAAAAAAGAGGAACATCATTTTTTGAGTAAATGCAGAGCTCAAAATAAAACGTCCCCAGGAGTGATAAGCCACACACTCCCTCATTCATTCGTCAGCACATATGGGGTACCACTATGAGCTTGGCCCTGTGCTTGTGCTGAAGAACCAGACATGGACCAAACACAGCCCCAGTGCTCAAGAAGCTCACACTACAGTGAGAAAATCATATTATAATTAGTATCAACGGGTGAACAACGGGATCTGGAATAAAAGCAAAGAGGAGCAGACCTGGCCATGCATGGCAGGGATAAGCTCTGTGGGAGCACAGGAGGGGCTGGGAAGAATACTAAGTTCGGCAGGAAGATGTGCCATTGGCTGAGCATCTTCCAGATGTCACACAAGACTGGCCCTAAGACCTCGCCTGCTCTGATGGAGCTGGCCAGGCATTTGTGATCTGACCGGGGCTGGAGCTGTGTGACTTCAACCACACCACAGAGTCAGGAAGTTGAGTTTTCTAAGGGTAAACGAGTGTGGGTAGGGAGAACACTAGGTAATTAAGTCTTTTCTCCAGGAGAAATAATCGTGAAATATGCTATCTACTGAGGCCCCAAAATGCAAAGTGAAACTTGCCCCAAGTGAAGTATCTGTGCCCCAAGGCAAACATCTCTCGGCAAGTTGCTAAAAATTCATTAGTGAGAAACAAGCAGGACCTTCGTGTTGTGCCAGAATGAGGTCAAAAGAGAAAGCACCAGTTCTCTGCAACCCAATCTTGCAGGCAGCCCAGGTGGCGGGGCTGTCACCATGCCCAGGTGCTGCCACGTCAACTTTTTCAATTGACTTTGAACTAATCACCAACTTAAATATATAAATATCATGATATCATAAATATATAAATATCATGAACTCCCTTCATGGGACTCTGGCCAGCCCCACCGTGATGGCTCTCCTCCCCACAACCTTTCATAAAATGTGTATAGATTTTTCCACGCTCCCTGGAGGAACCAGCAACTCTTTTTCTGTTGCCGCCAATGGAAACAAAAACAAATTAAAAAAAAACCTAAATGTCTGTGGCTCAGGGTAAGTGCAAAACTGGACAGACATACGGCGGAGAAGAGACAAGGCTGGTGGGTGGGGGCTGCACAGAGATGACCAGGACCATCAGTGAGGGGTCCTCAGCTTGGTGAGCTCTGACTGCCCGGTCTCCCCGCCCCTCCTGCACCATCCTGGTTGCTCTTTCTTCCTGAGGCCCATTTCCTCAGTGGCTCCTCTTCCCCCTCCTGTCCGTGAAAGGTGGGCATCCCCGAGACAACCCTGGCTTCTGTCTGCTTCCCATGCCCACACACTCTGCACACCGTCCTTCAGAGAGTGCCTGCAAGCTCAGGTCTCCAGCTCCCCGCCTGGACT
Organism: Neomonachus schauinslandi; assembly: GCF_002201575.2. Lineage (NCBI taxonomy): Eukaryota > Metazoa > Chordata > Mammalia > Carnivora > Phocidae > Neomonachus > Neomonachus schauinslandi. The sequence goes on along the minus strand of NC_058403.1, from coordinate 66,539,400 downwards.
ACCTCTTTCTGCTGTCATTTCTATTGTTGTCCCACCACACAGGAACCACAGCCCTGGCAAGCTTGGCAGGAAACTGCCCCCTGAACCCGCTTGTGCTTTGGGCCCACCACTGGTCACCATGCCCCTTTCTTTGCCACTGGACTACCCAGCACCAGGAGCCTCGGCCCACTTTGGAGCCCAGCCCCAGTCATTCTGGAGCCCTGATGGTCTACTGATGGCCCCTGGTCACCCAGCAATACCACCTGTGCTTCTTGCTGGTTGCCTGGCTATTAAGTCACTGGCCTTGGTTGGACAAGCACCAGATCCTCCTGGTCCCAGCAACCCTGTGGAGTTCTCACCATCCACCAAGGACAGGTCTGGATCACACGCGCAGGGAGCACGGGCAGCAGTAGGAGGGGAAGTCCTCACAATTTTCAAATCCGCCCTCCCCCACCCTAAGCCCCTCCTCCATCGACTCTTCAGGTGAGCCGGCCAGCCCTGCCAGGCCCGGGGGCCTCACTTACAAAGTGGCCTCGCAGCTGGGTCGCGGCCTTCTGGAAATGTGGCATTATCCTCTTGCACATGCTGCACCCTAGTCACGGGCAGGAGAGAAAGCAGACATGGTTATCCCGGGTGCCAGACCCCTGCGCCCTGCCCTCCCTCCCCTCAGGCTGACCTCTGGCAGCACACTTTTACCCAGCCTGCAGAAGGGCAGGACTGCCCCAGGGCCTGGGAACACAGAAAGACCAGGATGCAGAGGCCCTGCCCTCCAAAGAGCTTACAGTCTCAATGGCAGAAAATAGGACACAGCCCAGCAGTCCCTCAATAAACGTGGGACTGACTAAGCAAACACAACATGGCTGGAGAAGAGCAAAGCAGGGAATAATTTAGGGCTGATCATGAGTTCACCGGGAATTCCGGGAACCAGAAGAGGTGACAGGAAAGCGCAGCTAAAAGCCTCCCCTCACTGTCCAGTCAGGGGCTACGAATGAACACGGACCAGATGCCATTAGGAAGAAAACTGTCCAACCACAGATACGCTGAGCTTTGGGATTTCCACGGCCCTTTTCTTCCGTCCACAGGAATAATTAGGCAGTGAGTGGAGATGGGCTGGTGTGAAAGTACCAGCTCAGGCCTCGTGGGAGGAGCGCCAGGCCAGGATTGGCACACCTGAGTGCCTGTCTTCTTGTCATGCACTGCATGGCCCTGGACAGGTCACCTCTCCTCGCTGGCTGATGGCTCCTTCTGGCAAATGAGGAGGTTTGGAGCAGACAACCTCAGGCCCCCTCCAGCTCTGACATCGGATGATTCTATAATGTCTCTGGCTCAACCCTCTACCATGTGGTCGCACTCTTCTCCCCCTGGGGTGGTGAAGGCCCCCCAAGCCTTGGGCCAGACAGCCAAGCCCCAAAGATCCACTAGTACTTCGGAGTGACCTTGATTTAAAAGCATGCCCCACCCCACATCAGTCGGAGCAGGCCACATTTCGGTGCTGACCCCACAGGGCACATGCACTGGTTTCTTCAGACATAAGGAATTCTGACATGACAAGCTGTTATTCTTTCTGACAGACGCTCTGCTGTAAAAAGGCTTTGAGATGCACCTGAAGGCTGCAGACACCAAAGCTGCCCAGAACCCTGTGTCAGGCTGGATCTCATCTCAACATGACACAGGGGGGACAGGGCCATGCAGCGGCAGGCTGACAAGCTCTAATCCATGTTAGCTAACGCCGTGGCAGACTGACCGCGGGCAGAGTAATACAGATCAGAGAGGTGCTCTTACCAACCGGGCCACATACAGACTCTGGAGAACCGTGAGCAGGTCCAAGCTATCCTGGGACCACTGGAACCTCCCCAACACCAAGTCTACTGGACCAAATGCGACACAGGCTATTTCGACATGGAGCTCCCTAAGTGCCCACGGTCCCTCCCCGACATCCCTGCCTGTCAGAGAGACGAACACACACACCGGACACACAGCGGCATATGAAGCGTGGGCTCAGGCTCATGCTATTAGTACAGCCTCAGACTCCGGGAGACTCAGGAGAGTGGGAGCTGTTGCCAGGTCAGCACACAGCACAAGCCCACAGCTTCTGCCCTCAGAAGACACGAGGTACCTCTCTCCAGCAGCCCACACAGCACCATCCCCGCAAGTGTCATGAAGAAAGGAATGTGACATCTGTCAGGGTACACTGTTCCCACTGTGGGACTTCACAGGGCTGGACACAGGGACAACAAGGCCGCCTCAGGCAGGTGCCCATGCCCCAAGCTGGATGTGACACAGCAGAGACAATAGGAGGCCGCACAGCAGAGGAAGAAGCTCGGCTCCGAGGAGTAGGAGACCCAGGCCTGCTTCTCCCCTTGACCATCTGCTGCCTCTCTAAGCCTGGCCACGCGGTCTGAGCCTCAGCTTTGCCCTCGGTGGCACGGAGACAGCGCCTGACACTCAGCAGGGCAGGCCCCGGGAACACAAGACCGGAGTGTGTGCCCCCGGGAGGTCTGCCGCCGTGGGGGAACCCCTCCACAGCGGACAGAGGCTGTCACTGTCAGGAGGGAAAGTGAGTGGGGGTGGGAGGGCACTTGCTGTCACCCACTCTTTACTTGGTGACTTGATGAGGTGGTGGGAGTCGGACGCCCTCTGGGCCACGTTCATCAGTCAGAAGCTTAATTCATGAACTGTCCCCACAGGGGTGGCATCTCGCGTCCAGCTCCGCCCGCCTGCAGCCTGCGGCAGCCTTACCCGCCACGTCCCCCGAACTCCCCGTGGACGGAGACCAGCAGTCCTGGGAGAAGAAGTTAGTGAGGTGAAGAGGTGATGGGAAAAGTAATAGGAAGCTCCGGGCCAAGCCGGTTTCCAATTTAACTTCACCAGAAATAGAGCTGGTACTGTGGTCCCTATCTGAATTTATCTTCCGACGGATTCGACTGAGAGGCAGGGGAAGAAATAAGACTGTCACTCTCAACTCCCCAAAGTTAGAGCAGTCACCTTTTTACTTTCTCACTAATTCAGTCAACAAACATTTACTGAATAGGCAGTAGGTCCTGAGGAACCGGATTCTTTGTCACAAGTAAAGCCTCCCACTGCCTTCGGGTTCATTCACCCCAAACACGATCAAAGGATCAGAGTCCTAAAAGACCTCCCACTTAGGGAATTGGTGTGTTTCCAGGAATAGGCTGAATTATGAAGCCATGAAGGCTTGAGTGGACAAGTATAATAGAAGAACAAGTTTGTTTCAATAAAAACAACAACAAAAGAGTCCTGGGGTACCTGGGACCCAGGAGGCCATCCAATCTGACCCCTCCACAAATTTGAACTTAACAGCTCCGAGTTTTCGCCCTCCCTCCCCAACTACTAATTGCTCTGTGATACCAACAAGGGGTCTCACTTCTCCTACCCCAGCTTTCCATCATATAGACACAGTAACTATGCTTGCCTCTCTGCCTGCCGTGGTGAGGGGGGGCACACTGCCACACGGCCTGGGGAGGGGGTGTGGAGAGATGGCTCGCATACTCTAACGCAGACTGCTACGGAACCACTCTTTGTAAGTGATCAACCAGTGTCATTATACTGAAACCCACACAGCTAGACCATGATGCTGCCTTGCAACACGTACTGTACACTGATACACACTCTGTTTTAGTCTCATTTAACCAATGAATTGACTTCTGAAGGCTTCTGAGACAAACCATAGGAGGCCCTGTCCTCAAGAGGCTGGGCAGGCAGGACAATTCCTGAAGCAACTCACAGCTGGGTAGTTAATAAGATCCCTCCAAGGAGAAACAAAAAGGGGTGAAACCAACCAGTGAACATTAATGAAAAAAAAATGACCCAGGGTTAAAGTGCAGATCATTCTGAGCAGAGCCAGCTCTAACAAGAAGTGGGACACCAGGGTCTCGTTTCTATAAGCAAGCAAGGTGTCTGAGAGGAGGCTGGGTTAGAGGGACACCCAGCAATCAACAGGGGCAGGGGAAAGGCTATTGTCATGGTGAATAAATCACAGGCCCAAGTCAGGCAGAACCACCATAACCTCATAGAAGGGCAGCCATCCAGGGAGGCATGATCACTCAGGTGGAAATGGGAGGAGTCTTTGCTCAAAGAACTTCTCAAGAAGGTGGATTCAAGGCAGGCTTTCAAGAGTAAACAGAACTGAAATGAGAAGTTACAACTCACATCACAGAAATAACAAAGGATCGTAAGAGACTAGTATGGATGATTGGTCACCAACAAACTGGACAATTTAGAAGAAATATGTAAATTCCTAGAAACATACACTCTTCTAAGATTAAATCAGTAAGAAACAGAAAACCTAAATAGACCAATTGCTAGCAAGGAGATTGAATCAGTAATAAAACACCTGCCAACAGACAAAAGTCCAGGACCAGATGGCTTCACTGATGAATTCTTCCAAACATTCAGAGATTTAATACCTATCCTTCTCAAACTCTTCCAAAAAACTGAAGAGGAGGGGAATACCTCCAAACACATTTTATGAAGCCAAAATTACCCTGATACTAAAACCGGACAAGGATACCAGAAAAAGAGAAAATTATAGGCCAATATCCTTGATGAACATAGACGTAAAAATCCTCAACAAAATATTAGCAAACCAAATTCAACAATACATTAAAAAGATTATACAACACAATCAAGTGAGATTTATTCTAGGGATGCAAGGATAGCTCAATATTTGCAAATCAACCAACATGATACACCAGGTCAACAAAATGAAGGATAAAAATCATAAGATCATCTCAATGGATAAAGAAAAAGCACCCAGTAAAATTCAACATCTATTTATGATAAAAACCCTCAACAAAGTGGGTATAGAGATAACATACCTCAACATAATAAAGGCCATATATGACAAACCCACAGCTAACATAATACTCAATAGGAAAAAGCTAAAAGCTTTTCCTCCAAGATCAAGAACAAGACAAGTATGCCCACTCCTGCCACTTTCATTCAACATAGTACTGGAAGTCCTACCCACAGCAATGAGGCAAGAAAAAGAAATGGAAGGCATCCAAATCAGAAAGGAAGAAGTAAAACTGTCAGTATTTACAGATGATATGATACTACATATAGAAAACCCTAAAAATACCCCAAAACTGTTAGAACTAATAAGTAAATTCAGTAAAGTCACAGGATACAAAATCAATATACAGAAATCTGTGGCATTTCCATACATTAATAACAAACTATCAGAAAGAGAAATAAAGGAAAAATCACATTTAAAATTGCATCAAAAAGAATAATATATCTAAGAATAAATTTAACCAAGGAGGTAAAAGACCTGTAGGTATACTGAAGCCTATAAGATACTGATAAAAGAAATTGAAGATGACACGAATAAAAGATATTCCACACTCATGGATTGGAAGGATTAATATTGTTTAAATGTCCACACTACCCAAAGCAAACTACAGATTCAATGCAACCCCTACCAGAATTCCAATATCATATCTCACAGAACTAGAACAAATAATTCTCAAATTTTTATGAGCTGCAAAAGATCCCAAATAGTCGAAACATAAGAAAGGAAAGAACAAAGCTGTGGGTATGATGCTCCCTGATTTCAAACTATACTACAGAGCCATAATAATCAAAACAATATGGTCCTGGCATAAAAGATACACAGATTAATGGAAAAGAACTGAGAGCTCAGAGATAACCTACACATACATAGATAATTAATTTATGAGAAGGAGCCGAGAACATACAACAGAGAAAGAACAGGCCCTTTAATAAATGGTGTTGAGAAAACTGGTCAGCCACATGCAAAAGAATGAAACTAGGCCACTGTCTTACACCATACACAAAAATTAACTCAAAACGGATAAGAGACTTGAATGAAAGACCTGAAACCATAAAACTCTTAGAAGAAAATGTAGGCAGCAAGCTCCTTGACATGAATCTTAGCTATGTGTTCCTTCCAAAGGCAAGGAAAACAAAAGCAAAAACAGACACATGGGACTACTTCAAACTAAAAAGCTTCTGTACGCTGAAGGAAACCATCACCAAAATAAAAAGGCAACCTACTGAATGGAAGAAGATATTTGCCAATCATATATCTGATAAGGGGTTAATACCTAAAATATATAAAGAATTCATACAACTCAGCAACAGAAAAACAAACAACCCGATTAAAAAATGGGCAGAGGATCTGCCCAGACATTTCTCCAAGGAAGACATACAGATGGCCAACAGACATAAGAAAAGATGCTCAACATCACTAATCGTCAGGGAAATGCAAATCAAAACCATGATATACCACCTCACACCTGTCAGAATGGCTTTTATCAAAAAGATAAGAAATAACAAGTGTTGGCAGAGATGTGGAGAAAAAGGAAGCCTTGTACACTGTTGGTGGGAATGTAAATTGGTGCAGCCACTATGAAAAACAGTATGGAGATCCCTCAAAAAATTAAGAATAGAACTACCATATGATTCAGCTGTTTCCCTACTGGGTATTTATCGGAAGAATAATTTGAAAAGATATATGCACCCCCATGTTTATCGCAGCATTATTTACAATAGCCAAGATACGGAAACAACCTACATATCCATCGATGGATGAATGGATAAAGAAATGTGGGACATGTATACAACAGAATACTACTCAGCAATAAAGAAGAATGAACTCTTGCCACCTGCAACAACATGGATAGACCTTGAGGGCATTATGCTAAGTGAAGTAAGTCAGAAGGAGAAAGAAAAAACACATAACTTTACTTCCACGTGGAATCTAAAAAACAAAACAAAAGCAAACTACCGGATACAGAGAACAGTTCAGTGGTTACCAGAGGGGAAAGGGGCTTGGGCGTGGGTGAAGGGAGTCCACTGTGGGGTAATGGATGGTAACTAGCCTTTTGGGGGTGATCACTTTGCTGTATATGCAGAGGTCAAATTATAATTGGTACACCTGAAACTTACATAATAAAAAAAAAAAGGAAGGGCGCCTGGGTGGCTCGGTCAGTTAAGCGACTGCCTTCGGCTCGGGTCATGATCCCAGGGTCCTGGGATCGAATCCTGCATCAGGCTCCCTGCTCAGTGGGGAGCCTGTTTCTCCCTCTCCCTCTCCCCCTGCTTGTGTTCCCTCTCTCGCTGTGTCTCTCTCTGTCAAATAAATAAAAAAAATCTTTAAAAAAAAAAAAAAAAAAAAAAGGAAAAAGAAAATACGCCATACGCCGTATGTCTTTTAGGCAGAAATCCAGTCCAGGCAGCGTGATACACAATTGATTTGAGCACCTATGCTGTGTCTTATGTATACTATTGCAATAAACAAACCAGTTCCAAAGTGGAAAAAACAAAACAAAGCAAAAAAACTAAACAGAACCTTGATGCCATAGCCTCTGATACTCATCCAAGCCACGGACAGGCCACAGGACACCCCCGTCCCACCACGCATGGCCCCAGCCTTTGGGCTGTTGGCTTCCGGAAGGGCATATGCAGTACACAGAGTCATTAGGGGCCTTCCGCAGGCTATAATCTGAGGATTTTTGATCGGTGGGTTGAGACCCGTTAGATCACAGGGGTGGCCCAGGCAGAGTATCTGAGGCGTTGCAGGACATACTACTGTCAACTACTCAACTCTGCTTAGCCTGAAAGCAGCCACAATGTGTAAACTGAACGTGTCTATGTTCCAACAAAAATTAACTTACCAAAAAGGTGGACAGTCCATGGGCCATAGTTTGCAGACACTTTATTAGAGGGTTATGACATAGTAGGAAAAACCAGTAACTTCTAAATCAAACAAAATAGAAAAAGAAAATAGTGTGTACTGCATCTGGCAGAGTGGATGGCAAGTAGTAAGGGTAAGTATGGTTTGGTAAAACTTGTTTTGGCTTATTTACTTATTCAACTTATTTACTGTAAGTATGCACAAATTATATATATACATATATATAGGTAAAAATGATATAATTTGTGTATACTTACAGTGCTAGGTTGCAATGAAAAATATTTTTACATGAATACTATGAAATACAGTCAAAAACTCTGAACGTCACTGCTCTGACCCAACCGCTTCTCTTACAGAAACAGAAACTGAGGGGCAGAGAGGTGAAGGATTTGACCAAGGTCACCCAGCTCGCTGATGGCACAGCTGGAGTTAGAACCTAGGCCTTCTGGTTGTCATCTCAATCGTCTTTCTGCTGTTCCTACGGCCTCTCGCCTCATCAGAGACTGAACCAAAATACGAGGCCCTTTCCTCCCTGGTCCGGATCCCCCCACACCTCGCAGGTGGCCCCGGCAGAGATGTGCAGGAGCCAGAGCTGGGCGAAGAGCTGCCCGGGGAGGCCAGCCAAGCTCTGGGCGGTGAGTGGCCCCAGTACCTGAGAGAGGACGCTGAGATGGAGCACGGCTCTGGGGGCACCTGGCTCCCCAGGCCCGCAGCTGGGGGGGGAAGGGCTTCAGGCCCCCAGGACGCAGAGGGCGGGGAATGGGACATGGCGAGATGGCGGGAGGATCTGGAGAGGAGAGCCGTACTGTCGCTGGCTAGAGCTCAGGGTAAAGAGGGCAGAAGGATGCGGATTCTAGTGAGAGAAAAATTGATGCGGACAGCAGGAAGAGAGGAGCCAGGTGAAAAGGCAAAGAGGCACAGAGAGAGAGAGTGGGATGAGGGACACCCTTCACACTTTCAGAGAGCTGGGGCAAGCTCCCAGTCCCCTGCCTCCCACCCCCCAGCTGCCCCTGCAAGAGTCTAAACAACTAACTCTGGCCCAAAGGAGAAAGGTCACTCACAGGGAGCATAGAACATCATCAGGAGCGGCTTCTCTTCCTTCTTCAGGAGCCGTCTGAAGTCCTGAGGCACAAACAGAGAACATGGCAGGTCACATACACAAGAACATGACAGGGAGGCAACACCTGCTCAGGGGCCCACAGCCTCGGCCGGAAGAGCGTCGGGGGTGGCGGGGGATTCAGAAGTCCCGAGGTCTGACCTGAGATGTGGGGCATGCAGTCAGAGTTACCGCCCATCAGGAGCTGGACGATGGAGACAATCTGTACCATCCCCGCATATTACAGACAGGGAACCTGAGGCCCCTCCCAAGGCCACTTAGTGTGATGAAGTAGTCAGCACCAGGCTACCAGCTTTACCTTCAGCTCCGCCTGAACAATTCAAAGACTGCAAGGAGCTATTCGTGTCCCATGAGGCTCAATGAGGCTGCCCCTTCATGTGATTTATGTAGTGGCTTTGTTTTTTTTTTGGGGGGGGTTGTTTTCTTATAGCCCAACTTGGCCAGATGGGGATCTAGCTGCTCGTTACGGTAACACAGGGTTAAACCACACCCGCTCATCTCTTTCCCCAGCCCTGCTGCCACCGTCCATGTGCCCAGGAGTCCACTGTGTGCACAGAAGCATACAGATGAGGCGAGCCCCCAAGCCCCCAGAGGTTACAAGCTAAACAGATCATTTGTATTTGTAAAACCCTTAGAATAGCACCTGGCACGTTATTAGGCAATACGTAAGTATTTCTTAAATAAATACAATAAATGTAAAAAGACAAATGGTCACAACAGTGCTAATGGAGAGACTTCAGTGTAAGGCAGGGTTGGAGACCCTTCTTCCAACGAGAGTCAACAATGTTCCGGAAAAAGCAGATCTATCAAGGACTGCAGAGAAGCGCAATGACAGAGCATGTTTTGATTAAAATAATTTGCTTCTCTAACTGGTTTCCATTGAAGAAAATTAGAGGTTTTTCTCTTTTGAATAATAAAGAAAATAAAAGGAGATTACAAAATGCAGCTTTCTGGCAGCAACAAGGCATTAGGTAAATAGATGAGGGTTCATCCCGCACAATGGAATACTAGTGCATCATTAAAAACGATGAAGAGGCATATTTAACGTCACAATAAGATATGCATGTTACATTAAGTGGGGGGGGGGAGCAAGTTACAAAGCAGCATATAAAATGCAACGACACTTTTGTGAGTAAAAATATTTATGTATGCACTATGTCGAAAGCCTGGAAGGCTAGAGAAAATACCAGCAGTGGGTATCTCTCAATGGGAAGGGATAGGGTAACTTGTTTTTCTCTTATGCTTAAGCTGTATTTTCCAAATTTTCAACAATGCATATGTATTACTTATAATTTTTCAGTTAGATAAAAAATATTACAAATATTTGGTAGGAATTCAAAACATTTTATAATAAATTCTGAAAATGTTCACTCTTGTTTAAGTAACTAGAATTATGTAATTCTACTCATTGTAAGGAAGAATTACTGACTAAGATCTTTGACCCTGACAACGGGTAGAAAATGCAAATGCTCTGAAAATGATCTTCTGAAATCCCTGGAGATAAAACCTGGTAAAGATCTGAGACGAAAAGATTTTTTCTGAGCCTCTAACAATTTGGTTTCATACCCTAGGTAGAAACAAATATTACATTCAAAGATGCTTAACTGCCTTCAACAGTGTGGAATTCTAAGCTCACAAATACGAATCGGCAATTCAAACTTGAATTTGGAACTTTTAGTTATCTTACGTAGGGACTCGATCAGCAGAAGGGCAGCTATACCTTAGACTTCTACGGGAGAGAAGACAGCACAAAATGTAATAAGAGTACTGCCCACAGGTGTGAAAAAAATTTTTCTGCTTGATATTTCTAGTTATAGAAGAGTGATCTTTGGAGTTTTAGGACATGAACATCTTAGGGGAGGGAGGTAGCAGGCACTCACTTTCCAGAAAGGCTAGAAATGCGCATTATCACAAAATCTACCTAGGAGCAACAGTGAGTTTAGGCTGCTTGTATTTTCATAACTACAAACCCAGATGTCACTACCTCCTGACACTTGTCCATCTTCCCTTGCCCCCAACATGCTCTCATCTTTAAAAAAAAAAAAAAAGCATAGAGCCCCCTGTGGGGCCTGAACTCAAGACCCTGAAATCAAGACCTGAGCTGAGATCAAGAGTTGGACACTTAACCAACTGAGCCCCCCAGGTGCCCCTGCTTTTTCTCTTCTGACAATACTGGCATGGTCTATCCCAGAGAAATGCTGATGCCCAGCCCCTTAATTCAAATCGCCACAGACCTACTGGGTTAGCCCACAATGATCACACACAATCCCTTCTCCAGGAAGTATAAATGGCATCCTTTTCTTTTGGGCTAACAAGCTTTAAGGGTCAATGATTTTAAATGAAAAGGGAAGGAAAGGCAGAAGAAGATAAAAAGTACATTTTACATTATCAAGATAAGAACAAACAATCTCCAGCTCATATCACAAAAACAAATGACAAGCATTGGTGAGGATGTAGACAGAAAGGAACCCTTGTGCACTGCTGGTGGGAATATAAATTGGTGCAGCCACTACGGAAAGAGCAGGGAGGTTTATCCAAAAATTAAAAATGGAAATTCCATATGATCCAGTAATTCCACTACTGGGTATTTACCCAAAGGATATGAAAACACTAACCTGAAAAGATAAATGCACCCCTATGTTTATTGCAGCATTATTTACAATAGCCAAGATATGGAAGGAACCCAAGTGTCCATCCAGAGATAAATGGATAAAGAAGATGAGGTATATATACACAATGGAATATTACTTAGCCCTAAAAAAGAGATCTTACCATTTGCAGCAACATGGATGGAACTAGAGGGTATAATGCTAACTGAAATAAGTCAGTTAGAGAAAGACAAATACCATGTGATTTCCCTTATAGTTTACGATTTCACTTATATATCTAAAAAAACAAAACAAATGAGCAAAACCAACCAAACAGAAACAGACTGATAGAATTCAGAGAATAAACTGGTGGTTGCCAGAGAGAAAGGGGGTAGGGGGTGATGAACTAGGTGAAAGGGATTAAGAGGTATAAACTTCCATTTATAAAATAAATAAGTCACAGGAATCAAAGTACAGCATAGGGAATAGTCAATAATACTGTAATAACTTCGTATCATGACAGATGGCAACCACTCTTATCATGGTGAGCACTATGGAATATACAGAACTGTCAAATCACTATTATATATCTGAAACTAAAATACCACTGTATGTCAAGAGTATTTCGTATTAAAAAAAAAAAGGACATTCTCCTTCCACCTACAATACAGTACAGCTTGCCTCACAGACCATGGGGAATAGAACAAAGAAGTTCTTGCCCATCCTATGTGAAGGCACAGTCAAGCAAGTAAAGTACCCATGGATAAAGATGCATATTCAGCTCAGGCGGGGCAGGCTTAGAAAGAAGGAGGGTCAGGATTGTATGGAGACTATGATTCAACCACCGTTCTATCCCGACCCCCCATCCTAGCCAAATCCAGAATTGAAAGCTTAAGAGAATAAATAATTTGTTCAAATTTACATTACTTAGAATTGTAGAGACCCGACCCAAGTCTCTGGAAATCCAACCCAAACCTCTGAGATTATTCTTAAAGAAAACAAAAAACAAAGCCCACTTTTAAAAACACACAGCCAATCCCAGCAACGACTGAGTTACATAATAAGGAAAGGACATTTAAATGGATATTTCTATAAGGAAAATCTAAACCCATTAAAATACATTAAATAAGGCAGTGAAGAAGGGAAGAAGCTCTCAGGCAGCCAGCCTGTGATCTCCTGTGGGTTCCATCGTGGAGCTGGCAAGAACAAATATTAGGGGCCTGGCAGCCCAGCTCCCTTGGAGGAAAGCACAACTCATCCCCGAAGACTCCCCTTTCTCATTTCCTTGGACATCTCCCCTAGGGAGCACCTGGTTGTGGGAGGCTTCCAGGGTCTACCAGAATTGATGGGGAATAAATTACCTTTTCACTGTCAATGTGGACAACATCTTTGGCTCCAGGATCTTCCTCCCACAGTGGGGGCCCTTTTGGATCCTTCAGAAAGGCCACTATGGACTGAGGAAAGGAACAGAGAAGGGAAAACTCGTTTTAGCCAGCAAAGAGGGAGGTGGGGAAATCAGGAACCTGCCCCATCTCCCTGCCCGGAGACCCACGCGCCTGTGGAAAGAGTCTGCATGTGGCCAACCGCAAGGGCGGGGGGAGGTGCAATTCCATTGCCCACTGACATCACTGCTGAGGGCCCTAAAAATGCACCCCCACCACCTCCACCAAAATTTTTCAGCCACGTGACACCTGACTCTGGTCAGCTGATCCATACCTCTGTGCTTCTTCATGGACAGAGAAGAGATTTGAGACAATTCATTGGCTTATTTAAACCAGAGACACACTCATGCTTCAGCTAGGTCTCATCTCCTTCAGGAAGCTCTCTGATCAATTTGAATAAAGCTCTCCAGTCCTGTCCAAGGACTCCACATTCATGCACAAAAACTGTCAACTGCACAAGCAGGTAAGCACACCTACTTGTCACCTGCTCAGTACTGTGTGATCTAAACTGGTTTGGCAGTGTGTTAAATCCTGCATCCTCTGTCGGGCTCAGGCAGGGTGCTCATCTCTGTGGCTGCCTGGTTGCTGTACTTCTCTCCCTGAAGACCCCCCCTTCTAGATGCTCAGGATGAAGACCTGACAAAGACCTCCAGGTTAAAGGGCTTCAGTAGCCTTTGTTGTGTGGACAACTGCCTCAAATCTCACCCCCTCTGTGGAAGACACATGTGGGGCGGGAAACTGGGGTCATGTCCCCCCGCTGCCCTCTATCCCTGCCACACTCCACCGGTCCGGGACAGGAGTGGCATTCCCTTCCCTCAGAGAGCCACTCTGGGAAATGGTGCTCAAAGTCTGTGAGAGTCAGGAATGAGTACCAGAAACCAGCCAACCTCCATCCCTCTGACTCTGGAGGGGAGCTGCTGGCCTCCATGTCAACACACAGTTGATGCAAGATTTTGTGACTTCTGTCCACTTCAATCAAGCTCCAACAAGCAGATGACAAGCTGGCTGTGTCCACAAGTGTGGTGGGAGGGAGGTGGGCTGAGGTGAGAAAAGGAAACACCCTCTTAGCAAGGCTGTGCATTCAGCCCATCCACTGGTCACACACACAGGACCTCAGTGAGGCCTCCTCGTTCTGGACACCCCATTTGGAAAGAGCTACCATGAAGAATGGGAGCCAGCTAAGATTTCATAGAATTTCATTCAGGTAATGCTCCCTGGTCATCCAAATGGAGCTGTGAAATGCCTCCTGGCAAAAGAAGAGGGGCCACTTCCACCACGGCAAAGGCAGATCTGCCTCTCCTCTGTCCTTGTCAAAGCTTTGCTGCAACAATATAAGCCGAAATGGAAGTGGCAGGGCCTCCTGAAACCCATGCTCACCCACAGCTGCAGAGGCACCTGCACGGCCTGGGCCATGTGAGAAAGATGCTTCTAAGTGCCCACCTGTTTCAGAAACACCTGGGGCAGCAGTTCTCAATGCAGGGTGCACGGCAGCCTTCAGGAGCCTGTGAGACCTCAGACCGCCGTGAAAGCACTTACTTTATACATTACTTTAGTAAGCATTTACATTTACTCACATGGCCACATTTTACATTTATTTTATGCAAACATACTGTTTCTAGGGAGAAGATCTAAGCCTTTCAGTAGATTCTCAGTGGGATTAGGAACCCGAAATAGGTTAGGAACTATTGCTCTCAGGGGGCTCCTGTCCGCACATCAGCAGGAGCTGAGTTAAAGGGTGAGCACTGTCTCCTGTTCTCCCACCGCTAGCCCCAGCCCCAGCCCCGCCTCAGCATCAGGGAGAAAAGACACGTGGATGCCAAAAGGAAAGGAGTCACCTCTGCTGATGTACTGAAACAATCATACTTGCTTTTCAGGTGATTATTCTTGTTTAACTGAAGGTGCCTAATCCCATCCATAGGTTCTCTCCAAATCAGTCTGCCCGACAAGGTCTTAGGTGGAAAAGTCTGCAGGGAGCAGCACCTGGAAGGTCTCACTCCCTCAGCCCTCCTGCTCTGGGCGCTCTGAATCCCGGGGAAATGGCCCCACAACTCACACCTTGGTTCTCAGGACATCTTGGTGGCTGGGAAACCACCCTCACAGCTACACGGCCTTGGGAGAAGGTCATCAGAGGCTCATCCGAGTTTTGGCTTCCAGGCACCTCCGGTCCTGACCACTTACACATAGTAAGGATTTTGCTGGACAGACTGCTGACCAGCAAAAGGCCACTTATACAGGAAGGTCCCCTCTTTCCCCTCACTTGTCTGGCCTCTGGCTTCTGTAGGGGCCACAGTGCAGTGCCTGTGACCAGGTCCCTGCCAAACCATCCAGCATGACAGCAATGGCAGCCAGAGCATGAGCCTGCAACCATGCACCCAACCCTGCCAGGGACTCCTCTGTCTCTCTGGAGATCGAGGCCCAAGAGGATCCCTGAGAGGAAAACCAACCTGTGACCAAGGAGGGCTTTGGTCTTGGCCGCTCCTGCTGAATGAAGAGCAGAAGCCATCAGGCAGTCATGGGAGACACTATGCCACTTACTCTTGCTCTGGAGAACTCCAGGGACTCTACCCCCATCCCTGATGGCCCTGGGGGCTTTGGGGACCCTGGGACTAAGGATGCTCTCTCTCCACTAAAGACTCTGACCCTGTCCAACACTTAGCCCTCTTCTCCAGCTGCAAATCACAGGAAGGATGAGGAGTGAGCAGATGCCGCACACCTGGTCCTGGTAAGGGGGCGGACAAAGGCCAGGACTCAGCCTCCACTACCTAGCCAAGCTCACATTACTCCGGCTCCTTGCTCCTTCCCAGCTACTACAGTTCTTTCTGAGCAGCTGCAATTTCCTGCTCCATGATCCCAGGACGACTCAGAGGGAGCCACTCAATGTAAACTGAACACAGCCTCCAAAACTAAAACAAAAAGCCCCCAGCCCCCCTTCAATCCCTGCACAGCACTTCCCCTCCCCGCCCCTGCCCAGCCACACCTCTTCCCAGGGAGCACATGATCTCTCCCAGGGCTTCAGCTGACGTCTAACACAGAATAAGAGGCTTAAGCAACCCTAGTTTGTAGAACTTTCTCTAAGTGTCTAAGTGGGTGTTAAGATGAGTAATCAGGCCGGGTCTGTATAAGGTAAAAGCTGTAGTGACTTCAAAAAGAACGAGTGTTGGTAGATAAACAGGAAATGACCGGGGAGCTGAGAAGAACAGCAGAGGAGAGGGGCCCTATGGCTGCACAGACAGACGGATAGGCAGGAAAAAATGGAAGGAGACGGAGAGAGACAGAGAGAGAGAGAGGAGCGAGGGGTCCAAGCCAGTCAGCTAAGCAGGAGAGTCTGAAAAAGTAAGTTCCATCTACGTTGGGAAGAGAAGAAATACATGGCCCCAGCTGGGGCAGGGGAAAGCCTCCAGGAGGAGACTGGATGACGGAGAGAATGGGTACACTGGAGGAAGAGAATCCAAGGGCCACAGAAGGACTCGAGGCGGGGGCAGCTGCTTTGTGATAACAGCACCCACGGGTCACAGGGCCTCCACACCTATTTTCACTGATGCTTTTCTCCGTCTACTTCTAAATTGGATCTGTAGCAGGGAGGAACTCAGTGACATGGGCATGTCATCTGAAACGAGCTGCATCTGCCGACACATGCCTACCTGCCTGTGTCCGGCCCGTCTGTGCTCACCTGGCCACAGCAAGTCCCCCCCAGCCTTTGGAGAGCTAGCATGGACACTAGAGACCCAGGCCTCTGGAGGGGAGAGGCATACCGTCATGTGCCTCCCCGGATGACAGCTGATAGATTCATACACTTATCTACGAGGCTGGTCATCCCTGCTGCGTTAACAGTTACAAACTTCTCCAGATATTCTGCTGACATGTGCTCTAGAGATAAGAATCCCTCAGGTCATTTGGAAGAGCTATCTGTGCAATCTGCCCTTCCTTCTCTCAGAGAGAACCTGCCAGGCTTTTGGCATCTGTTCAGACGCTACCTCTGCTGAGAATGAGGGAGGTAAATTTACCTTAAATGTCACAGCTCGGTTATATTCAGTATGAAATGCACCATCCCTGTCAAACGAAGAGAAAAAGGTGTTAACTTTAAGAATGGTTGTGAAGATACATACCTTTGGTTTCCTGCAGCATCTTAATAACATTCAGCTATTGAACATGGTTCAAGATTAAAAAAAAAGAACTGTAAACACAGAAAGAAAAAATCATTCTGAAATAAAATTAACCTAACTAAAAACCACCATTCCCTGAGAATACCAATGAAAGCTTTCAGCACTTACTTGGAAATTGGAAATGCCCACATGTACTTACTGGTAATGGAATAATTCAACCTTTTTGTCCTTTGTGCTCAGGTCAACTTTCATCTTCTTGCACAATTTTCTACTCTCGGCATCACTGAAAGACACAAATGTCAGGAACCATTTGTTACCGGAGGTCCTCACAAAGGTGTTGACGGTAGAATCTGCTGGTGGCCTATGAAAAGCCTGGTACCTGGGAATTCTCAATAGCAGGTAAGGCCCTGACTGCAGACACACATTCAGAGACCTGAAGGAAGGACAGTAGCCAACAGGAGATGGGCTGAGCGAGAAAGACAGAAACAAGCAGACGAGGAGGGTATATCACCACACGTGGGGGGCAGCGCGGACAGCTCTAGACAAAGCAAGTGCCCAGAAGCACAGTGGGTGGACAGCCCATTCTGAGAAGGAAAACAAACTACAGCATACATCTGTGGCTCCCCATCTTGGCCACTCATCAGAATCATCTGGGGAAGTTTAAAAAAATAGGGATTAACCTGGCCCTACTCAGATCACTACTTCAGACTCTCTGCCTCGGGCCCAAGCCAGTTTTTGTTTTTAAAGCTCAAATGTGTGCCATGTGCCACCTGCTAGATACCGTCTGACCCAGATAAGAGGAAGACGTTCTACAATGCTGACAAAGTTATGAAATCGGACCAGGTATTGACAAAAGCCACACGGAGAAAGGAGAAAGCTTCCGCGAAGTGCAGCATCTGCAATATGTACACGCTTGCAGTTCTCCTAATAAGAAACGTCAGTCCGGTGCCATTGACGGCTCACAAAGTGCTCATGCCTGATTTCACCTAACTTGGTTTCCTTCCTGTTAGATCAATGGATCTCAAAATGGGATCCCTGGACCAGCAGCATCAGCACCACCCAGGAACCTGTTAGAAATGCAAATTCTCAGCCTCATCCCAAACCCACTGAATCAAAACTTTGTGGAGACTTGAGCAACTGTGTTTCAAGGAGTCTTCCAGGTGATCCAGATGCAGGCCACTGCCCTGTTCGGGCTCTTCCTCCTCTCCCCAACCTCTCCAAGGTTTGGCTTCCCCTGTGGCCTCCACCAGCCGCTCAGCGACCTCATCTGTCTCATGGCTTTCCCCATAACCTCACCATAGTCAGCCAAGTCTGCCCAATGGCCAGACAGAGGCGGCCGGCTACCCCACCCACGGAGGGCCCTTGCCCCACATCTGCCTGGGCTCAGTGAGGTTACGTCAGCCACCGGTCCCCACTGGTCCCCTCTGACTACACTGCATGAGAAACTCTGTTCTGCCAGGAATGACAGCCACTTGAGGGAAGCCCCTTCATCCTCCACCTGTGCACACACCTCACCACCTTCTACAGCCATCGGCTTCACAGCTGTGCACCACCCCCAGTACAAATCAAACCAGTCAGCTCCATTCTAAAAGCAACACTCATCACTGGACAAGCAACATTGTGGCACCTCATTTCAAGTGTGACTACGCACTTTGCAATTCAAGAAGCCTGTCTGACTGGAGAGATGTGTGTGGGTCAGAGAGGGGGCCGCCCTCCTGCCCCCACCCCAACCCTATCTAGTCCTACCTGGGGCAGCCACCGCAGCTTCCAGCCCCGGGCCTGGCAAACAGCAGGGACTCAAACGAAATGCATGATGAATTCCAAAAGGAAAGGCTAATCACACGGCAATGTGGCAAGGACACTTAGAGACAGGGAATCCAGAGAGAAGGGATCAGCAGGGGCTGGGAGGAGATGCAGAAGGACGGAGAGGATACAGCAGAAAGCCCTGGGAAGGGCCGCCCACGGAATCCGGGAGTTGGAAACAGGTCCCCTAAAGCCCTGTGGGGATGCCATACACACCTCCACTGACAAGAGCTTTAACAGCCTGGGCCTGCCCTTCCCGCAGGGGCTCCGTGGTGAAGCCAGGCCTACGGGTGGTAGGTTTGTTTGCAAACGACTGCATCTGAAGTGCCCTTTCCCTACCTGAGCTCATCCCCCAGGAGAGAGGACTCCACTCGGGGTGTTTACAAGCGTTCACTTGGCACTTGCCCTGTCCAGCTTTGTTCTGCCGGGCTCAACTGTTCCTGGGTGACCACCTGCTATTCACCCAACTGCAACAAGAAACAGCGGCCGGGGCAGGAAGCGATCTTGAGCAGCTCAGGCCTCCCTCAGCCCCATCCCACACCCAGCAGGGGCACCCAACCGGCCTGCTTCCACTGCCACACCTGAGGGGGCCGCTCAGACTTCACCAGGCAGTCAACGGAGGGGAGAAGCGCCACCCCATGCTGGCTCTCTTCCATCGAGCCTGGCAGCTGGCAGCTGCTTCCTGTGACTTCCACAAAGCAGAGAGAGGTGGGACAGGGCTCAGAATCACTCCAACCCCAGTCCCTGCCTTGATCTGGCAGAACCTGCTCCAAGGAAAAGTCTTGCTGCTGCAGCCGTAGGTCCCTGGTGAGCTCAGGACAGGCATAGGGGCTAACGCTCCAACGCAGCTGACTGGGCTGAGTGGAGCCCGGAGGGCACAGAGGTTGCCCCTGCCTACTCCTCAGCATGGACCCTGAGCTGCAGGTCTGGCCCAGCCTGCAGCCCCCGCTCCAGTTAAGCCAGTCACAGCTGTCTCTGCCACAGGATTCCTTGTTGCAGACTCGGTGCAACCCGCTTCCCTCCTTGGGTTCCGACACTCTGCAAGGATTGCCGCCTCGCCCCTGCTCCCCACACTCACACACAGCTGTGCACGAATGCCAATGCATGTATGCTCAGAGGGGTCTGTGGGGAGGCAGCATCCTGGCCTATCTGAGCACCTCTGGCCCAGACCCCAGAGCCTCAGCCACGCACCTTCCGCAGTCCTGCACGCCGTTCCCCGCGGTCTTTCTGTCCATGGCGGTGCGGCTCCACATCCGACCGTGTCCACTATCACCCCCATCGGAAACGTCTGCTCCGGGAAGGCCTTTGTTTGGCTCACAGCTGACTCTGCAACTGGCATGTAGCAGGTACTCTACGTAGCCTGAGCGAGTGAGGGAGTGAATGATGTGTCTTGTTGCTCCTGGGGTAAGGCTCTACACTTTCGGCTCTCTGGGCTCTGTCTCCTGAGCTCCAGGAGTCCTGCCAGGTGACAATTCCTAATAGTACTTTCTCTGACTGGCTCCCCTTCCTCCCATTTGTCAGAGTACGTGTGTGTGTATGTGTGTGTGTGTGTGCGTGCACATGCACGTGCTAATCATTCAGTACAGACAATAAAAGTCTTAAAGAGTTCAAGAAGGGAAGAGAAATTACCCAAGCTCGGGACCTTAAAAGGATCTGCGTTGATAGATTAAGCGCAATTAATTGATTTACTGGCTACCTTCCTCTCTGCCTCCCTTCCCCAGCCAGTGAGTGAGGCTCTGGCGGAAAAAGGCAGGAAGACAAAGGCAGCAATCAGGGAAATGAGAGGCTTTGTTGGGATGCAGAGGGAGGGAGAAAACCAGCATGGATCAGAGAGTGGACTGCTGTGCAAAGGCCCTCACCTGCCACTTCCCTGACTGTCCTGCAAGAGCGGACTGTCCAGCCGGTCTGTGTGCTTGGGAGGCTGGAGCCCTGCCTCCCTCGGCTGTTGACTCACCCAGACCTGCTACATCCTGTCCCGCCCCACCCCCCCTTAGCCCTCTTCTACCGAGAATGTGGGGGAAAGATTCCAGAGGCCTGTACACACACCCCTCGCCACCCCCAGGCCAGAGAGACAAAGACACACACACGTGTATTTCTAAGTGTTGTGGGCTGGCCGGCAAGCAGCATGGTGGCCGCTACCGTGCATGCCGCCGTGTTTACCAGATCTTCATGTGCGGTTACGGTCATCCAAGAGGCTGGCCACCCCCACTCCAGGGAATCAGACCCAGGGATGAAAGGTGGGGGGCGAGAGCAAGAAGGAAGAGAAGAACCAAGGTGCTGGAGGCTCAGGGAGGGGAGCCGTGCCTTTCTCAAATCACAGCCTATGGAACCACACCCTCCCTGGAGAAAGGTCCAGCTGCCAGCTGGAGGGACTGATGGCTTCTAGATCCGGCTTTGCCATCAGCCAGCCTGTGACCTCTGGTGGGGGCCATGGTTTCCCGAGCTGCAAAATGTAGGAGCTGTTCACAAGAGGTGAATGGGGTTTCAATTCCTCTACAGGGCCCGGTACTACTAAAACATAAAGCGGGCTGCCTGTATCCTGACCGGTGAATCAGGAGCCAGACCCCAGGAAAGAAGATGGAGACACAGAGAGAACGGAACCTCAGGTATCTCCCTCTAGCCCGCCAACTGGGTCCTCACTCAGCAAGTTGGCATCCTTAGAGCCACACAAGCTGGGGGCAGCTTCCTGCAGCCGGGCGGGACGCGGAGCATACTGTCCTGGCCACGGCGTGCCCCTGGGTAACCTGGACTTTCCAGGTTCTGTTGCCCCATTAAAGCAGCAATAAATCTCTTTCTCCCATCTGTCGGGTCCAACATGGTGGGGTTCTGAGCAGATGGACCTGTGGCCCCTGAGGTGGGCAAGTCAGGAAATGTAGGAAGGGCCTCACTCCTGAGACATGAAGAAAATGGGAGAGGACTAGGAGCAAGTGAGCAAGAAAACGCTGTCAGAGTGACTGCTAGGTGCCACATACCCAAAACAACCTGAAAGAACAGGGGGAGGGCATGAGGCGGGAGACAGAGAACAGCCTGGAACAGCGGGGTCTTAAACCTGGACCAGCCTTGGTGGGTCAAGTAGCACCCTCTAATGAGGGACTTGGGACAACAGGGATCCTCCCGGGTTCGGCTGTTCTGTATGGTACCTACCTCCAGAAGGCACAGGATGAAGGAAGACGTACACAGCATAGTTAATAAGACGGATGGGAATAAGAGAGGGGGCGTGCCCTCTCCTCCCCCTCCTGCCCACCCCCAGCCTGGAGATTCTTAGGCTGTGCTCCCCAGCAGGGTCATGGCCCCCACCACGAGCATGGAGCAATGTGCCGGGAGGCATCTGAAGCCTCAACATAAACACGGCCCTTCTCCTGGGAGTCTGCTTTATCCCCTGGTAAGTAATGTTAAACATGCTTACATATGAAGAAGCAAATGCTAAACCCAAAGAATTTTTAGAAGAAAACATAAGACTTCAAAATACATGATGCCTGCCCTGGAAGGCCCCACGTCTGGGATCGGGGAAGGCAGCACTGCTCTGGGGGAAGCAAAGCAAATGGGAGAAAGAGAGCAGGGAAGAAGGAAACTGCGGCTAGGTAATGACCTACACCCTCAGGAAAAGCAAGCCGTGAGCTCCCGATATGCAGTGTCGGCCCAGTGAGAATCAGCCTCAGGAATTAGCATGCGAGGCACGGCTCCCGCATGCTGGCTCCAGCTCAGCCACCCCGACAGCAGCACTCCGCGCCAGGGCTGAGCCCGATGCCAGGCTGGGGGGCACGAGGGGCATACCAACTGCCTCACACACAACCCCCTTCACAGCCGGACAACCACCACCAGCCAACCCGAGCGTGGCTGCTGAGGTTTGAGCCAGGAGGTGGAGTGAGGGGAAAGGGAGAGCTGACAAATCCCTGGACAGACGCCAGACACCCTACAGACAGCTCACAGCTATGAGCTACAGGGCCTGGGGCCTGGGAGAAAACCAACACAGAGGGGTGCGTGTGCCTGCAGCCACACGTGCAAGGGTAGGGATGGAAGAGCCAGAAAATCGAGAAAAAGGGGAAAAAGAAACACCCAGAAAGAGAAGAGAAGAGGAGAAAGACCAAAAAACTAGGGGAGGCAGGGACCCAGAGATGGGGGAGAGGTGACAGAAACTAGTAAGGAGGACGGAACAAAGCAGGAGAGAGGCCAGCAGCTCTGAGGGAAGGACAGGAGAGACATAAGGAGCAGACACCCAGAATGGGGGGAGACACAGAGAAAGACCCCCTCCCCCCAAAAAAAGACTGCCACATACTCACATGCATGCACACACACCAAACCTGGCAGCTTCCAGGATTTTCTGAACCAGGCTACTCAGTGATGAGAACAGACTGGAAGATTGAACTCCATGGTTCACACAAGATTACGCTGAAGCCCAGAGAGGGGCAGCGACTTGCCAAAGGTCCTGCAGCTATTACCTGTCCGTCTAGACTCAAAGCCTGGCCCCATGACCTGTAGTCCTACAAGTCTCACTGTCTCCCCAAACTTCTTAAGGGTCAGAGCAAAACAGCCTGTGCACTGGGGCTGACTCTCATGCTCAGAACCTCCTTAGGGGCATCCTCTCAACACCCACCCCTAAGAAAGGACCGTTGAAGAATGCACGCACCATTTCCCCCCCTCGGCTGCTTCTGGCAATGCCCTGAACAATCCTGCCCAGATGAAAAGTAACAGTAAAAATGGGATCTCACATTTAAATTATAGTCTAGAAAGAACTTCCATTTGCTGGCTCCTCACCACGGACCTGGAAAGGCAGCAGAATATGTACTGTTGTCCCATTTACAGATGAGGAAACAGACCTGTCCAAGGTCACAGGGCTCCTAAGTAGCAGAGCTGACCCTTCAACCCAGGCCTCTGCCTTTATCCCGCATACCTTCAAAGACACTTCACACCACAGCACTGTCTTCTCTTGCCCTAGAATGCCCCCTGTTCCCTTCACCTGCCCTTCAAGGGAGAAAAGCAGCGTGGGCTCTTCACTCGAGGCCTTCCTGTCGCCCCCCTCCCAAGCACTGGCATCCTCATTCTAGCCTCCAACCCTCTGCTGGCAAGGCAGGAAGCACAGCTGGAAAGAATGAGAGATGGGGAACCTCAGGAGGGCCTGTGCGAAGGGAGGCACACTCTGGCTGACTACCTGCTATTTAATAGCCGCGAGGATAAAAAGCGAGCAGACGTTGGCTCCGTTCCACCTGCTCACTCCACTGCAGACAGCAAGAGAAGGTGTTCCCGAGAGCACTTCTGCCCATCCCTGGAAGCATCTCATTCAGATTCATAAACACAGACTGAACATATTTAGGACACAATGAGAGCTGTCATACCGGGCCCTAGGGTTAACGTGGTGGGTTCCCCTAATGGTTTACAGGGCACTTTCAGAAGTCTAGGACCAGCAGGGCAGAACCAGCTCATGCCCTTGGGGAGTTCCCTGTGTAATGCTTATCCATGAGAACTGCCACCCCCAGTGGCCTGCGTGGACTAGAGCCCCAAGTTCTGTCCCTTGGGCTGCGCTGGGAAGATCTCCCTGCACCCTGCCTCTGACTTCAAACTTGGACCCAGATACTCCTGCTTCCAACACAACCCATTAGAGCTCCATAATCCATCTACTTATCTAAACTATTTTAAAAGCCATGTAACATTTCAGTTTATACTTTCTCTTAGAGGGATGAACTGAGTGGCAACTATGTGGAACTGTCTGTCCTTTTGTCTTAAGGTTACCTCTTTAAGCTCTAAGATGCCCCCCTAGATTTTCATCATAACACATCAAAAGTCGCAGGATTATTTCTCCCATTGGCACTTTTATTGACTCCAGACGTCATGTCTCCGAAAAAGCCCTGGATTCTAATGTTCTAACCCTGGCCTCCCCCCTTTTAGTCCTGCCCCTGCAGGGAGCAGAGCAGGACTGCTGGCTCCACACGCAGCAGCAGAGGACCCCAGGCAGTACTCGGGGCCCACACCACAGGCAGCTGCCTGCAGGGAAAGCCAGGGCACTTTAAAGACCTGGTACTCAAAGGTCTTTGCCCCAAATGGTAACTCAACTTTCACCGTGAAGCTTTTCTCAACCTTTCCAGGCAGATTAAAGGGGTACCCCTCGCACCCACAGCCTCCATTGATTGCATTTCTCACATGGACTGTAATCACCGGGTTCAGTGTCTGCTTCCGCCTTGCACGCTGAGCTCCTGAGGACGCTATTCTCCATCTGTGTACCTCAAGGCATACGGTAGGTGCTTAGGAATGTTGCAGGAGAAGGCAGCAACTACATCAAAACTTTCCTTCCCATTTCTGCCACCTGCAAGCCTGAGAACTCCCTGTGATAGGTTCTACCAGCTTGGCAGGCCAGTGTCATCTCCAGATATGGAGATTCCAAAGTGCCCTGTCCCCTCGAAGAGGTTCTGTCGCTTTGCTAGTCACACGGTGCACTCCTGGGAAAATGCGAGAGACTGAGACACACCTAGGAGACAACACTTTTGGACCAACTATGAACTAGGATTAACCGGTGGCCAAGATCTCACCATATGTCTGGTGAGCAGTCTCTTCCATTAAATTGGTATTTGAATAAATCAGGAGATGTGAGGCCAGAGACAGGAGCGTGCATGCACAGCAAACACCACTCAGCTATGACTTCTGTCAGTCTCATCCAGGGCTTTGTCAAAATGTAAGTCTCCCGTCACTTCTCTCCAATCATGGGCAGGACAAACTTGAGGCCGTAATCTTATAAATCAGTGTGTCCCAGAAGTTCATTCACAAAACGGCTGTCTAGAATTCCGACTGAAAGGGAAGAAGACTGCACTGGAGCTGAGCCCGAGAAGCTCAGCTAACCCACAGGCTAGCAGCCAGGCTGTGGCTCGGGCAAGAACAGCTACAGGAAAGGTTAAGAAGCCTTTTGTAGGCTGTCCAGGAAAAGAACTGCCTCTTTTCCCAGCAGAGCCCCACCTCTTCCCCGTACTAACAATGATGCAATATTCTCCTTTCCCCTCCTCTTCCCAAGCCCCTACCCCTGAGAGACCCAAAGTCCAGGTGAGAAGTGGCTGGACACAGTGACTCTGGAAACACTTCCTGTCCTCAGTCGGAAGCGGATGTAAATGCTGATATCCGCCAAGTGCAACATAGAGCCCTGCATACAGTAGGTGCTCAAACATACAAAGGACAAACCTGCTCTTAGTTACCTTTTTTCCTACGTTCCTTCACTCTCTCTGTGCCTTTTCTGTACTTAGGCCAATCTATACCAAACTGAGAGCTAATTATGTAACGAAGGGGTGTGCCTATGTGCATGCACACACACAATGCACAGACAGATGTGCAAATTATTCCTAATGACTGAAAGGAAAGGGAAGCTGAGCACACCCTGGATTCAAACTCCCACACTTAGAAGAATCTGAGAATTCCATCAAGAAACCGCTTCCCCACCCTAAGAAGTAGCCCCCCTTCCTACAGACACCTGCCTGTGGGCTGGTGTTTGGTCCTGTCACCTTAACACTGACAAGGACGTCTCCGGGTGGAGGGAGGTCGGGAAGGAGGAGAAGGAGGAGGAGGAGGAATGGGCAGCCCTGGCACCGGGACAGGCAGGGGCGGGCAGGGAGACACGGGTCAGAAGAGAGCTTTGGAAGGACAAAGCCACCTGTCCAGGCCTGATCTAATGGAGCCACCTCAGAAGGCAAGGCAGCAGGCCCTCGGACTAGCTGGTTCCACCACCTTCGCGCCTTGGGCGGTGGAGAGCTCTATCAATGACCTGGGCTGGGCGTAAAGCCCAGGGTTCTTGCTGCAGACCCCTCCCCCAAGCAAGCCCACCAGGTGACCCTGAAAATAACCTTGCCTCTGAGCATCAAGGCCCCCTCTCCCACCCACTGGGAAGAAAAAATCACGTGACACATGACAACAGAGTAAAAAGTAAAAGCACTATGGAAAAAGGGAAGAAGAGTGGTGGGGCTGGAAAGAACAGGTGGGCAGCCTGAACTGCCCCTTCTCCAGGCCACAGGTGACCCTACAGTAAGGTAAGAGAGGCTCTCCTACCGCCATCTCTCCAGCACACCCTCTCTCCCAGAGCATTCCTCAGGGACGATTCCCTACCCCACCCTCCAAATCCCCGAAGGAGGTCCTGCTCTCCAGCCACCACGCCCCATGTCCCCAGGACATACCCACAGTCTACCCAGCAGATGGTGCCTTGTCCTTTCACGGCCTGGGCCACAGTGGATAATAACCTGAGATGACTTTCAGCTGCAGCCTCTGTAAAAAAATAAAACATTAAACATATGTGCCCGAGCACCCCAGGACCACCTCTTGCCATCTTCCCTCAGGGGTAAGGAAGGATGGAGACCCGTCCTAGAGGGGAGATCCGGGGCACCAGTAACAACACTGACCCTGAGCTCAATAGTTCGGTGAGAATGCTTCTCAGAATCCCCTGTTCCCCACCAGACTCTGGAGCCCTCCTCACAGACACAGAACCCCTAACTCACCCCTCCTTTACACCACACCTCATGCCCCGCTCTTCCAAGAATCTCTCAGCCAGATGTTCAACTCTCAGTAGAATCTCTGACTCATTACTTTTCTGGGACAAATTGTGAAAGTTCTATAATCAAATGATTACAATTCTGTAACTAACGTAGGGAACAAGTTTGCCAATTCCACACTCCTCTGTCCTAGAGCCCAAGCTGGGAGCTGACAAGAGCAGGGACCAGACCCTTCCTTTACTTGTGCATCACATCCTCACCTCGGCAGGGGCTCAGTACAACCTGGTGGTTAACTGAGGTTTATATGTGACACTAGACTCAGATGGACCACTGTCTAGTGGACCCAAGTCACATTTCACAGCCCATTTCCCCAGCAGTGACAGAAGAGCCAGCCCTTGCAGTACCTGGAGGGTCAGCTACAAAAACACGCACTATGCCTTGGGGCAGGGTGGAGTGAGCATGAGAAAGGAAGTTCTCCATGGGTCCAGGCATGTGGGCAAAGCATGGGAAACTACTGTGGGAGGGCAGGAGCTTGGGGGCAGAGGCTTGCAGCCAGGATTCCAACACTGCTGCAGAGGGGCTGTGGCCCATGCATCACCTCTCCCCGTCATACTTGTGAGCTCACTTGAAGGGCCCCCCATGCAGACACTGGGAAGGAGAGCAGGTCTGCTGCCTCCACCAAAAACCGTAAGATACATCCCAAAGCCGAGCAGAAATGATGTCTGAATTATTTGGCTCCACAGATCTCCTTTTCTAGCGTGGATAACGGTAGCTGTTTGTGAATACAAAGCATGCTGAGCCTTTCATGTAAGTGAACAAAAAATATCTTTCTAGAGAGCTGCATGGAGCCACCCAAAGGAGGCACTCCCGGGAACCCCCACGAGCCCAACTGGAGGAGGAGGGCAGCAGAGGGGGAGAAAGCCAGAAAGCCATCACCCCACCATGCGTTGGGGCTCAGACAGGGCTCTCTGGGGCAGGGGGCAGAAGCTGAAGTTGAGCTATATGAAGCACTTCCCCTCTGAACCCCACCTTACAGCAGGGGAAAGGGAGGCCCCGCTTGGGAGGATAGGAACGGAGAAAATCCAGTTACTGCACTACTCCATAGCCCACTGAGGGTCACACATCTGCAGCAGGTCCAGGCAAAGGGGCAGGAAGGCAAAACCATCACGTGGGTCCTGCCGCCCAGCAGTCCAAGGCAGAGAGGACCCCAGGAAGCACTGGAACCCCAATGCCAATGAGTGAGCCAGCGGCCAGGTGAGGGGCAGAAGAGAAAGTAAGAGTGGTCCAGGCCCTGCGTCCTGCCCCACAACTACCATAATCATTTCCTGATCTCAGAGCCCTTCCGTCATTGTGGGATTAACACATTTCCTCCTACCCTCCAGCAGAGGAAACAAAGTGGGGAAAGCACAGAGGGCCAGCTCTATCATCTATCAGCCGGTGGCCGTCAGACAAGTCAGCTAGTCTCCCTCTGCCTCAGTTTCCCCACGGGTAAACTGGAAGCTCTCTGACAACCTGCACTGCCTCCCTCATGGCAAGGAGCAAACAGGAGTGTGTCCCAGGAGTTCCTTGCAGAGTCCGTGTAAGATGATGAGCTTCTATGATGGGACCGACCCAGAGAAGGAATTGAGGGCTTCTGCACTGGCAACCGCCTGGCTCCACGAGCATCCAAGGGGGTGAGCCATGCTTATTCAGGGCCCTGCACCCCGGGCCTCAGGAGCAACTCTGCTTCTCCCTTGCCTCAATTTCCCCCTACTCTTGATAACGGAGAATGCTAGACACATGCCGGGCTCCTAACAACCACCTCAGGAAGTGTGTGCCAAGCCCTCAAAAGGGCAAGAAGTAGCAAGTGCCAGGGTGCTTAAAGGATGTAGGCTTCAGGAGAGACACACATCCAAAACATCCATCAGCCCCAGTGCCAATGAGTTGTCGAGGATGAGCTGCCAGGGAGAACTATGCCCGGAACTGGCCCAGCCACTGGTTGCTTCTCCAGGGCACAAAAAACTTGGCATCCTTAGGAGCAGTGAAAACACTTAACTCTGCTGGAACAACATCAACAGTCAGATGTTCAAAGTCGCAGCCAAGAGCTAAGCAAACCTCTCTCCATCCACTATGCCCTTGCCAGCCTCAAGGTCAGAAGAGGCAAGCCACGGCTCCTACCCCCACTGAAACTGCTCTGTCCTGCTCTTGGAGCCCACTGCCAATTCAGTCCCATGTTCTGACCCCAGAATGGGACAGATGGGGACCAGGATGGGCCAGGGCTGCCAGCCTGGGTGCGTGCTCCCAAGCTTGGGACCAATTCAGCTGGCGACTGGCCAGCCCCGTCAGTTAATCAACAGCTCTGGCGAAGCATGCCCTATCATGGCCAGCCTGTGCCTGCCCAGGAAGCCAGACCATCCATCCCCACTGACCACCATCCTCCATCCCCCTTCACATACACCCTCTCCCTCCTGATGTAGCGAGGGCTCCAGAGGCTCTTCCTAAGAAAGACTGATCACAGGGAACTGAAATAGCCTCTCAGGGACCCAAAAGAGACTGAACGCACACTCCCTGGTGCCTCTAACTCATTTTCTGGGGAAAGCTGACAAGCCTGATGACCCTCGGGCCCTCCCTGGGTGGTCCTGAGGTCTCTGCCTCCCACCTATTCCCCAAACCCAAACCGTCCCATCCCCGATGGATAACCCCCAAGGCCAGGTTGGGCACTCACCAGATTTGGAGTAGAGCACCAGCACATTATTCCGGGTCCTGAGAAGTTTTTTCAAGTCCTTGGGGTCAGAAATTCTCTCAATGAGTGAGGAGACCTTTGTGGAGGACAGCCACATCGGCAGGACCACCTGGGGATCAAGAGGCCAAGGACCATGAGCCCCAGCTTCCTGCCAGGCCCAAGGAAGAATGGGTGCCCGCAGACACACTGCCTAGAACACACTTTACTTCAGAGGCAGAAGGGCACACCAACCCTTCTCAGGACACTGCACCAACTTTTCCACCTTATCCCCTCCCCAAATCACCAACAACCCTCCCCCAGGACACTGCCCAGCCCATTCCCAGTCTCCAACTCGCCACTCCTCTTCAGGCCCTTTTACAAAGCTGAATGAGCTGCATACTACACAAGCAGGCTGCATGGATGCACTAGTCACCTACTCAATCCATGCCCCTCTGGGAAGTCAGTGTCTGTACCCCACACTGCACCCCAACACCACACACCAGGGAAATGTGAAAACTCCATCCCACCTAGAAGCACTGAAGCACAAAGCCACAGAAAAGTAAGATCACTTCTCATATTTAGGTTGGGAATGGAAGGTTTTCAGCTTTTCCCACTCAGCCAATGATCTCAGGAGGCCAGCCAACAAGAAACGAGCAATTCTTCCCAGATAACCCGGAGACCAGCCTTGGATACTGGAGGCCCCAAGCACCTCTGCAGGCACAAGGAGGGGTGGGCTGGAAGCAGGCTGGGGAGGAGGTGTGTTAAAAGTCTGAGTCAGGAACAGTCACACAGCAGATCCCCTCACCCAGCCCACATAGCTAGCCAGCAGCCCCTTGCCTAGCTGGCAGAAAACACGGGGCTACTATATGGAGAGACTAAGAAAAGCTCTGCTGGGAGACACCAGGCAGACAGTAGAAGTATGGCCCTGAGAGAAAACAAGGGGATTAAGGGAAAGTCTACAAACTGAACCTTGAGACACCCATCCCCCTAAACCCCCACTTCCCTGACATCTCCCCTCCGTTTTCCAGAATGCTGCCAGTCTTATTCCCCCAGGCAGGAGATTACAGAATTTTTCTCTGTGGAAACTGAGAAGCACAAGAAAAACAGCCTAAAGATGGTGATTTGGAGATCCTCCAATGAAACAACTGAGTTCCCACTGAAATGCCCACTGTGAGGCCCTCTCAGTAAACAAGCGCCCTCTACCTCCTCCTCACACTCACAGTCTCCAATGCATGTCCCAGTGCCTTGCTATTCAATACAGATAACCCAAGTTCCCCAGATATTTGAGGAAAGCCCTCAACACAAAAGACAGGGATGAAAACGAACTAAAAAAGGATGACATTTAGAAGAAAAGGAATGGAAAACAGCAAAACTATGATTATTATTCTCAGAGAAATGAAATGCTGCGTCCGTAAAACAAGAATAGAATGTGGGGTGCCTGGGTGGCTCAGTCGGTTAAGCATCTGCCTTCGGCTCAGGTCATGATCCCAGGACCCTGGGATCGAGCCCCACATTGGGCTCCCTGCTCAGCAGGGAGCCTGCTTCTCCCTCTCCCTCTGCCCCTGCTCTTGCTTGTGCTCTCTCTCTCTGTCAAATAAATTTTAAAAATTAAATTAAAAAAAAGAATAAAATGCTACAAGAAAGGAATAGTCAAAGAGGATCAGGAAAAATTCTTGGAAAGTAAAACTCTCATAGAACTAAAAAATTTCAATACAGTTGAATGTAAAATTTTAAAAAACTCCTAGAAAATAAAACATAAAATCAAGAAATAAAAAATAGAAGAAAAAGGTAAGAAAAATAAGAAAATGGATCCATTAAGTGCAAGAGCCAAATTAAAGTAACCCCAGAAAAAGAAATAAACAGAGGAAAAGAAACTTAAAAAAAAAAAAAAAAGAACTTCAAAAAAAAACCCCAAACAAAAAAAAAGTAAATCTCCAGTCGAAAAGGTCCCACACAATGAACAAAAAAAGACTCTCACCAAAGTACATCTCCTAAAACTTTCAGAACACTGCTGACAAAGAGGAGATTCTGAAAGTTTCAAAGAAAAAAAACCCACCACATACAAAAAGATCAGGTGTCAAAATTGGCCTAAGACTGCTCATCAGCACAGCGGAGGACAATGAAGCGTTGCCTTCATGACTCTCATGCAACATGATCACCAACTGGAATTCTATATCCAGCCAAACTATCTGTCAATTGTGAGTATAGATTTACTTAGGCTTAAGAGCTCAGATGTGAAAAACTTACCACCAATACACCCTTTCTAGGGAAAATACTGGAAGTCATGCTCCAGCAAAACAAATGAGTAAAAAAATCAGAAAGACATGGAACCTAGGAAACAAAGGATCCCACAAAGAGAGGCAAGGAGAATTACCACGTTGATGGTGAACAGGAGTCCACGACATATACCCTGTAGTCTACAGAGCAACCAACCCATAATGGAGCAAGGACAAAGAGCTATGGATGAATGTGGTCAATAAAAGGAGGCAACTGTAGATGATCTGATATGCTTGATTATACTGATCAGTTAAACAATCCGACCAAAGTAACATAGCTAATAAGTAACAGGACCAGAACCTGAACCTTAGTCTATTTGACCTGATGCCCTCTCAGTCCATTGCCTCTTTGCAGCCAGAAGTCTTGAGCTGCAGCTGAGCTCTACCACTCAGTAGCTAAGATGCCTAGCCAACATCACTCAACCTTCTACGGCTTAGTGCCTTGCATCTGACATGGAAATAATGATACCTCCCTAGTGGAACTGCTGTGAGGATGAAATGGAGTAACTTACTGAACATGCTTTATATATCATAAAGCACTCCAACGGTATCAGTTACCATAAATTTTAATACGATGTTCCATCTCCGCAGAGTACAAGATAGAAATGTGGCCATATTCTAGTGTTTCTGAATATAATCTGCCATTGGAATGCAAATGTTCCTTCTCCCCAGGGCAAAACTATCCAGGAGGAGGAGCTGAGGATCCCTCATTCTGCCCTGCCAGAGCTGGGTACAATACCCAAGGACCCACTGCCCTTACGTAACCCACCTTGAGAGCTCACCAAAAAGTTCATTCCATTATATTATTACATGTTATTCTCCTGTTCTCAGGGAGCTAATGGACTTCAGACTAAAAAGTCCATAGTTCAATGCACATGATTGAAGGAAAAAAAGAAAAGAATCTGTTGGAAAAACACACTGATGTTGCTCCAGTTTTAATCCTCAGATAACATGGTCAGTCAGGAAAAACAACTGCCCTTGCCCAGTGCCTCGGTACTTTGACCTGTAGACCAGCCCTCCTGGACTGGCAGGCACCTCCACTTCTGGAACTGGGGAGAAGGGAAGGGGAAAGGAGCGAGGCTGGGCCCAGTGCCCACTTGCCCGTGCAGTGCAGTGGCATGCCCTTGGGCCACTGACAGCAAAGTGTCTACAGCAGAAACCGCAAGCATCAAGTCTTCAGCTTCCTTTCCATCAAACCCAGTTAATCCCTTAAATCGTCTAACCAACAGCCACCCTCACGGTAACCAAACCACTTTCCAGCCAGCCACCAAAGCCTCTGGCCCAACATTCACCCTCACGCAGCAGAGAACTTAAGCTTGCAATAAGGAATGCACTGAGCAAACTGACTGCTTGCACACTATCACCCAGTATGATGCAAGGGTTCAACTGGGCACTGCCCGCGGCCACCCTGGTTCACAACTCCCTATGGAGGTGTCTCCTTCCCCCTGCGCCCATCCCTACCCCAACCCTAGACTGACTAAGAGCCCTGGAGGGCAGGGCCCAGCACAGTGCCTGGCCCCTTGAAAGCCCCCAGGAAGTGTCTGCTCAGCATCATAACCATGACGTATCACAATGGTTACCACACTGCTGACTCTACAGAGGTCACCCACTAGGAGCATGTCATAAAGTGAGTCCGTGGCAGCTCTTGGGAGACCTGGGAGGGACCACCGAAAGCAGACAGACAACAGCGTAGTGATCGTCTGGATTCAAGTGTCGTGGGAGAGTGTGGGTGGAGCCAACCCGGGGGTCTGGAAAGCCTGGCTCAAGAGCCTCCTCTGGCCATGCCCTTAGACTGGGCAGCCACCAGGGAGGCTGGGGGTGGAAGAACCAGCTGGGTGGCTGCCCAAGGGGAAAGAAATGGGTCTAGCCAAGAGCCTCAGAGGGAAACAAGAGAACTCAGTGATTATTCCTATGTAAGCAAGGAAGGAAGAGAGAAGAGGCTAAAATGATTCCAAGGGTTCTGGGCTAGGTGTGCGGAACGAAAGCCAAAATGGAAGAACTGAGCAGCAATGGCAGAAAGGCTCTGGTCTTCTGTTGAGGAAGGTGGTAGATAATATACTCAGGTGTGGACATGCGGACAATACAGGCATCCTCCAGGCTGGAGAGTGAGCCCTGAGGCCAGTGAAGGCTCCAGGGTCGACGTTCAGAGGGAGAAGACAGGGGAACACCTCAGTTGAGGGGCGGAAGAAGGATCGGGAGGAAGGTCAGGAAGGAGAAGGTGGGAAGTGCTGCATCAACACAGACCAGGGAGGAGACACACAGAAAAGCGGGTGAGGGATCTGCAGGCAAGGCCATGGCGAAGTCCCCAGGGACATAATGAGCGAACGCTAGGAGCATGCGGGGGAGGGCGGCCGGAAGCCAAGCTGCCCGGCAGAGAAAGCACACCCAGCGTGGGAGCTGGAGTGACAACAGGCAGCAGCAGAGGTGGCCCAGCCAGTCAGGAGAAGGATGGGCGGTCTCCACTGCGGAGGGACGCGTGTGGGCACGGGAGAGCAGGACTGGCCTAGAGAGGCAGGATGAGGAGATTTGGGAGCAAGAGAGAAAACAGTCGGGGGAGCCAGATCCTGGGGCACCAGAAGGCTTGGTGTGCTAAGAGCTAAGATGGCAGGCTTGGCATTGCTGCGAGGGGGAAGGATGAAAGGCCCCTTGGTGCCTGGCCTCAGATGGACCATCCCCTTAGCTCACAACCACGGGGCGGCCAGAAGAACAGCCCTTTCCTCCCTCCCCTAAGCCTCTCCTCCAGCCACTTAACATTCTCCCTTCTCCTCCACGTCCATCTATTTTAACCTTTGCAGTGTGCACGCTCCTTCCTTTCCTTAAGATGCAGCTCCAGTGAGCCTCGGATCGCCTTGCCAAGCACCTTCCTGCAGACTTCCTAAGTCACAACCCACAAACCCTGATAACAACAAGAATAAAATGTTAATGATGCACACACACCCTGCTTTGTCAAGCCCTCAGCGGGGAGTGGGCAGCGTTTGAGAAGCCAGCCACCTTCCCAGCCAGCCATGGAACTGTCCCTGGCTATGGCAGCCTCTTTACATTCTAAGTCACTAGCTTTGGTGTTAGAGGAGAGAAAAAAAATATCCCCTTTGTCCACCATCCAAACTCCTTCTGACCTTTCCCAATGATTGCTTTCTTTCTGCTCACCAACCCTCAGCTTTAACAGTATTTACATCAGGTCTGAGCTGCCCCATGGGCTGGATTGAGGCCCATACACTTCCCCCACCCCCCACACCCCATGCACGGCAGACCACTGCCGGGAA
The DNA here is from genome assembly GCF_002201575.2 of Neomonachus schauinslandi. Lineage (NCBI taxonomy): Eukaryota > Metazoa > Chordata > Mammalia > Carnivora > Phocidae > Neomonachus > Neomonachus schauinslandi. Next base: position 66,503,991 of record NC_058403.1, on the reverse strand, counting down.
GGACGGCTGCCCCTGTTTCTGCTGCCAGGGAATCCAGGCCCCCAGTGCCACCCCCAACCCCGTCACAGTGCATACCCCCTCAGAACACCAGGCCCCTCCATCAGAGCCGCCTCCGCCCTCCGCCCCAGCCCCTCTTCCGAGCGCGGGAGCCCCTGCCCCACCTCCACCACAGCTGGAAGCAATGTGTCCTCTCATCTTCCAGATGCCCCGAGTGCTCTCCTGCCCTGTCTGTATCAGGGCCAGCCTAGAAGCCCGCCCTCATCCTCCCCCTTTGAGCAATTCCCACCCCTCAGACACCAGGGAAAGAGCACTGCTTCTGGAGCCAAACAGACCTGGGGTCAAACCCAGGCACCATCATTTACAACATGACCTCAGATGTTAGCAGCCCTCTCGGGGTGGCATCTCCCCACCCGTAAAGTGGGGAGGATAGTACTGATACCTCCCTTGTGAGGCTGGCTGAGGATTAAATGAGGGGGAGAAAGTACATAGAGAACCTAACATAATGCTTGGCATACAGAAGTACATAATAATCATAGTTACCTTTATTAGTACTATTAGTGAGACAAATCACAGATAGAGCAAGAACAGTGAAATGGGCACCACTTCTTCCTCTCCAGGGCCCTGGCTGCAATCAGGCAAAACAGCACATCCAGGCAGGAAGGAGGGTGCACGTACACACATTCAGGATATAAAACCTGAAATAATCACCCATCCGCATGGCAACCCAGACCAAGAGGCCACACAGCACATGTACAACGCTCCTTGCAGATTTCATGCCCATTTGCCCCTCACCAAACCCAACAAGTGGGGACTAGCCTCATTCCACAGAAAAGGAAATTGAGGCTCAGAGAGGTTATATCACTTACCAAGATCACACAGTAGGTAAGTGGCAGAGCTAGCACTAGACCTCGGGTCTCCTAGCTCCTGGCCAGAGGCAGTCTATTTCTCTCAACCCCACAAGCTCCCTGGACCCAAGCGGAAAAGGAGCACCTCCTTCCCAGGCAGGGGCCTTCAAAGAGGCTGGAAAAGCCCCAAACTTCCAGAATCCCTTGGCAAGAAGGGATTTCTAACCCTCTGCTTCCTGCAAGCCCACAGTGCCCTATTGTCTGCCCCAGTTCTCAGGATGCTGGGGCAACTGGCCCAGATGCGCTGTTAATCAGAGCTCGTGTACGGGACTATGCCCCTTTCCAGCTCCTTCTCTCCCTCTCTAACACACGGCCACATAAGCTCATCTCTTTTTTTTTTTTAAAGATTTTTTTCCTTGAAAAAAAAATTTTTTAAATAAAGATTTTATTGCTTTGAGAGAGAGAGAGAGAGAGAGAACGAGAAACAGCATGAGAGGGGAGAGGGTCAGAGGGAGAAGCAGGCTCCCCGCCGAGCAGGGAGCCTGATGCAGGGCTCGATCCCAGGACCCTGGGATCATGACCTGAGCTGAAGGTAGTTGCTCAACCAACTGAGCCACCCAGGCGCCCCAAGCTCATCTCTTTTCACTTAACCTCCCCCACCATCCCCACCTGACTAACGAGACAAAGAGTGGTACAATTCTAGAAAATAATAGGGAGAACACTCCTTGCCACATTACACCCTCGGCTTGAAAAAGCTCCAGATCTCCGGGGTGCACGCCAGCACCCTCACGTTCTCTGTAGCTGGGGAGGCTGGTGTTACAGATTCACTTTTCAATGCAGACCACGAAGCCAGAGGTATTCAATTATGTAAAAGCAGCTTGCTAAAGGAGGAGGATTTGAAGACAGAAGTTTAGTATTTAGGAAAAAGGGTGGAGGTGGGACTTGACCTTTTTTGCTCTGTCACCTGAAAAAAGATACCCTTCTTATGTTGGGAGCTGTGAAGAAACCGGTTTAATTTAGTGTAACCCACATTTTGCTCAAAATAGTTTTCAAATGTCAGAATCTAAAAGTCTAGACTCTTAAGAAGCTGGTAGTAAAGGGATCCAGGAAAAATGTTAAAAACAGATGACCTGAACCCAAGGTCAGAGAACTCAAACTGGCTGAGAATTTAGAGCTGGAGGTTCGGGGGAAACCGCCAGAAACCCAAGTTGTACCTGGCTTTATTGACTGGTTGTTTGACCTTGGACAAGTCCTCTCTCTTCTCTAAGTTTCTGTAAAATGAAGGGGCCTGAAGTGATTTTTCCAAAGCGCTTTGCAACTGTGACATTTTGGTAAATCCATCCTCATGACCACTACCAGAGAAGTACCACAAGGTAATCACACCTTGTGAAAAAAACTGCTGCATTTCTCTGAATATGTGGCCACCCACATTAAAAGCCACTCCTTTCAGTCTCCCTTGCAGCAAGTGTGGCTATATAACTAAATTCTTGTCCCTAGAATATAAGCAGAAGTGTTATGTGCAACTTTTAGGAACTGTTCCTGATAGACATCTGGGTCTTAGTCCCCTCCTCCCCCTGCCAGATGGAATCGGGACAAGATGGCTGGAACTCAAGCAGCCACCTTCAGACAATGGGGAGAATGGATCTGTTAAAGATGTATAGTAGTAAGATAGAAGGTACCTGGGTCCCTGACCCACAGGGGTATATACTGGCCCTAGAACACTGCTTTCAAGGCTTCAACATGAGTGAAATATATGATCTTTGTAAGGTACTATCATTCTGGGTGTTCTGGCACACATACAAATAGATCTTGAGCACCTACTGGAACAAAAGCTTAAACTAGAAAGAAATATTAACACCTGCTCCAGTTGGAATATTTCAAAGTGTGTAAGGCATTAAATCATGTGTTATAGTTCAGATAAATTGCTATAAGGAAGGAGACAGAGGGACTATCAAAGGCTTGATCTACTGTGTTCTTCCCAATTACCCGAGCTTCACTATGCCTGTTTTCATCAGGTGTCTTGGTCACTTGGTGACAACTACCCACAAATGAAAGGAAAATTAGCTAATAGCTCTCCAGTTTCCCTGCAACCTCAGCCCTTTACTACTAAGGGGGGGAGGGGCACTGCAGGAGACCAAAAGGCCTTGCAGTTCCCAGGCTTGAACTGGGCTGGTTGGTTTCCCCGATACAGGACTCCTCTCCACATTCCTGCCATCTGCAGCCTCCAGGTAGCCCTCCAGAGCCAAGGATTCAAAACGCTGGAGGCTGTTCAATGTAGTGGGCCCAAAAGGCTGTGAGAACTAAATATTTATATGTCCGTGTCCTCCACACTACCATCTAATCCTGGATAGCTTCGGTCATTAGAAAGCATAAACTGCCCCCCTCTCCCAGGCCACTCTAGCAGCCCACCACACTCTGAAGGTGGTAAACACGTTCCTTCTTAGGATTCTGTAAGTGAAATACCTCAGTTCCTCACCTGTGCCCTCAAGTCCCTCGCTGTCCTGAATGATCTACCTTAGACACAGCTGTGCTCATGACTCTCCGAGCTATCCCAGGCTGGCAGCAGACTTTTAGAGCTTGGAAAGAATAATGTGCTATATGACTAGAATTTATTTTGGGAAATAAATACCTCTGCTTTCATAATTCAAAATACAGGAAATTAATCTCAACACAAATCTTGACTGGTGGGTCACAGTTAAGAAAAAAGCTGAGACACATCATTAATGAATCTCTTAAATTACGGCGCCCAAATGTCACACAGGGCTGGCAAAAGTACAATTCTTTTGGAAAGCTATTTGGCACAATTTATCAAGTATCTTCAAAGTGTTTATGCTCCTTGACTTGGTAATTCCACTTTTGGGACTCTGTCCTGAGGAAATGAGCAGAGGTTCTGACCGATGACTCATAGGGTCCTACTCGTAAGAGTCAAAAATTGTAAACAACCTAAAAATTCAAGAGCAGGGGAATGGTTATTTAGAGGAAACCACTCAATAGAATAACACAGCTATTTAGATGATGTTTTCAAAGACTGCGCAATGAAAAATATTTGTTTTAATATTAAGTATTAAAAAATAAAATTCAGGGAGGCACCTGGGTGGCTCAGTCAGTTAAGGGTCTGCCTTCGGCTCAGGTCGTGATCCCAGGGTCCTGGGATGGAGCCCCCGTGTTGGACCCCCTGCTCAGTGGGGAGTCTGCTTCTCCTTCTCCCTCTGCCGCTCCCCACCACTGGTGTGTGGGCACTTGCTCTCTCAAATACAGAAATAAAAATTTTTTAAAAATAAAAAAATTAAATTAAAAACAATTCAGGGGCACCTGGGTGGCTCAGTCGTTATGCGTCTGCCTTCGGCTCAGGTCATGATCCCAGGGTCCTGGGATCGAGCCCCACATAGGGCTGCCTGCTCCGCGGGAAGCCTGCTTCTCCCTCTCCCACTCCCTCTGCTTGTGTTCCCTCTCTCGCTGTGTCTCTCTCTGTCAAATAAATAAAAATAAAATCTTTAAAAAAAAAAAAAAACAATTCAAATGTACATGGTATGATTACAACCATACACAAAATTATGCTCAGAAAAAGACTGGAAGAAAAAATGCACCAAAGTAAAACTCTGTCCTTGGATAGATTTTATTCTTCTTTCCCTTTACCTATTTTTCTCAGTCACCATAATATGCACGTCCAATTTAAATCTTTAAAGAAAAAAGAAATTATCATCATTTGGACACCAACATGGAAATGATTAACAATCTCAAAGTATCACCCCACAAGCAAATATAACTTCAGAGGGGAGAAGCCTGGCAGAAACGTCCTTAACTAAGGGACAAATGCTAGCGACACTAATGGGTAATGGGTAAAATTGACATCATATGCCTCCAGACAGAACGCACTGAATGGAAACATCATCAAAATTCCAGTTGAGGGGAGCCTGGGTGGCTCAGTCGCTGAAGCGTCTGCCTTCGGCTCA